>NC_133620.1:14955588-15233088 GCF_048593235.1 Sminthopsis crassicaudata | reverse complement strand
ACACTCTCTCTTCCAAGAACTATACAGTTCAGTGACAGTCATCTCCTTTCTATTCTTCACACAAGATAATTTATGTATCTACAATACATGTGCTGAAATTTTCTTCCTCCTCATCTCCAGCTTCTGGCCTCCTGGCTTTCTCCAAATCTCACTTCCGCTTTATACCAGAGCCTTTCTTCTAAGACTATCTCCAATTTATCCTGTATATTTCCTATTCCTAGTTGTTTGCAGCCCCCCTCTTTCTGGGTGAGAAAAGCAAAATGTCTACACCAGATGACAGTCCTCCCAGGTGGCAAAGAGTGACCCCAGTGGCAGAGCAGACAGCAATATGTCCCAAAATATCCAAGAAAAAGGAGAAGCTTGAAGAAAATGTAATTAAGGATAAACATAAAAGGTTGACCATGAAAAGGACTACCTCTTATATAGAGAATAGAGAAAGGAGAAGAGACTAGGGAGATGGCAATATGGGTCCTGAAATGTAAAGTCAGAACAGGAAGCCCTGCTTTTTCTTATTAAAATATGAAAAAAAGTCCTTTGATGAAAAGGAATTGGGGGAAATTATGTGGAAGGCTTGCAGAGAGAAGAGAATAGAAATAGGAGAGTGTGAAATCCCAAGATCCTTGGAGATGTCTCAGAACAGAATGGGCTGCTAGAGAAGAACAGAGGAAATAAAGGCAAAATGACTGCTTGTTGGAGCTGTTCTCAAGGGGACCCCATCTCAGGCAGATGACATAGTTTCTATGGTGACCTCCAACTCTGGAATTACATGATATCATAGAATTTAGATCCGGGTCATCTAGCTCAAACCTCCTCATTTAGAAAGATCATGAAACTAAAGCTCCAATAAATGTTGCATCTTCCTAATCAAATGTAAACTCCTTGAGGGCAGGCGCTGTGTCACTTTATATTCATATCTTTAACACTTCGTCTGGTGCCTTGCCACATAAAAAATGTTTTCTAAATGTATATTAAATGGCTGATTGATTTTAAAATCTGGAGCCTCTGACTTCCAACCCAGAAGTCTTTTCACTGCGTCATGCTTACTGCTCTGTTTCAGGAAGAAGCTTTTTTGCTGACTTTTCATATGCCCAGAACCTCTTCTCTTTCTGTCGCACACACCTCAGGATGGTGATTTGTCATTCGAATTGGAAAAAAAAGAAAGAAGATTCATCGTGTCCTTCAGTATTCAATATGTCACTGTGGGGAACCTGGAAAAAATAAATAAGAGCATGGAAACTATCCCAAATACAGGAGGATTAGAGATACATTTATTTGGTGTGTATTATCCCCAGATTTCAAGTTAGCTGAGGTATAATTTAATCTATTACATGATTGTACAAAATTACAGTACCACATCAAAGAGACCATAGCCCTACACTCCTGTAAGGGACATTATAAAATGGTTTTCAAATACATAATGCAGTCTCTCAGGTGATTGAGACAGGGCTCCCATCACTGAAAATAATGCTCCACTCATACTCCCAAGATCAAAACAATGGGGCCATTATTGCAGAAACCCACTGAAATCCTGGGGCCATTTCTTCTGATTCACTCTTTTCTTATCAAAGCTTTCCTTCCTAAGACAGAAAAATAAAATTGAATCTTCATGAAATGAGAAGGGAATCTATCCCAAGGAACAAAAGGAGTGGTCTGAGGTGATAACAATCTCCTCAACCAATTAAACTGTTTTCCCTTCCGAGCATTCCAACACCCTTGTTTTTTCATTATGAGTGAAAATCAATCATGAAAAGACTAGAGTTGGAGGTTGGAATAGAAATCAAGAAATCCCCTCATTTTACAAAGGAGGAAACTGAGGCTCAGAGAGAAATTGGTCTTGCCCAAAATAATATAGGCGATAATTAGTGGCTCTCAGAACCCCATCATCACAATTTCCAGCTGTTACCAACTCCAGTCACTTATGTGTCATATATGTTAACATGTAGTAAACATGATCTCTACCCTCAAGGAACATAGTTCTGTGTCCCTACAATTGATTTAGAATCTGTGTCCCCACAATTTCTAGGGGGACATAAAACAAGTGAGTAAATATATAGGAGCAAAAGAACAACAAGAATAAGGAAAGGGACTGGGACTAAGATTTCATTAGTATAAAGATGCTCCTCTATTGATGCAAGTCAATACCTTTTCAGGGACAATTATTCCGAGAGAGTGACCATGGGATTGAAGTGAAGGGAATTGTCCAGGGTCACACAGCCAGTTAGAGATAGAACTTAAAGTCTTCCTGGTATCAAGTACAGCTCTCCATCTAATATGCTACATTGCCTCTAACTTAATAATATGTTCCTTATTCCTCTTCTCTGCCCTCCTCCATTGGATATCTCAATCTTTCTTTGACCAAACTTTCCATACACTTTGCATGCTGTCTCTCCCATTAAAATGTGAGCTCTTTGAGATTGTCTTTTGCTTTCCTTTATATCCCTAGTGTTTGGCACACTGTCTGACACATGGTAGGTGCTTAATGATTGTGGTTGCTACAACAATACAAAATGAATTTTCATGTATTACTCTTCACAGATTCTAGTACAGAACTTTGAACACAAGAGAAGCTCAATGAATATTGTTCACTTAATAGCTACTTAAATAAAGTGATTTTATGCTAAATAAAAAAAAAAAACCTACCACTCTGCTCATTGCACTGGGTACACTATGACTTATTTAAAGATTTCAGTGGATCTGTGAACTCCATGGTACCAGTCCTCCCTCCATCAGTGCAGATCACACCTAATTAATAATCTCTTCTTCATATTATCTCATGAAGGTCCTCTAGTCATTCACCATCATTTATATTAGAAGTATTATGGAAAATAAAAGACAGACATCACAGGTCTGGGTAAATATTGTCCTGATTTTCCAGAAAGGGGACAAAGTATTAGATTTGGAGAATACATGCCAGGGATATGACTCTAATTTCTGGGGGGAAAAAAGATATAGCACACATTATCAAATAGTGAGGGAACACTTAGAAAAGGAGCTATAAAGAACAAAACAGACCAGACTAGATTGTTTCTTTGTTCATGGGATTATTAAACATTTTAGGGCATTGGAAGAATGTTAAAGATGGTTTCAACAGATTTTGGCAAATGTTTGATAAAGCAGTTTACATAATTGTTATGGAAATGATGACAAAATATGAGCTAGATAGGACAGGTAGATGAATTTGGACATGTGTAACATATCCTAGAGTAGGAATAGCATTGGGGGGTTGCCATAACATGCAATGGCTTTACTTTCATCCTATCTTCTACAGAAATGACCAATATACCTTCTATAGGACCCATTGCATAACCCGACTTCTCCCATCCTATACTTGTGAACTTTGAAACTTTCCCTTTATCCTTCTGACCTTGGCAAATGAGTTACCTTCTCTGGTCATCATTTTCCTGGTTTGCAAAGTGAAAGAGAAGAGCAGCATGGTACAGTAGAAAAAACTCTGACTTTGGATATTTGTCTGTTAAATAAATTCTCCTATGGATGAAAATAATTCTCTGTTCAAAGTGGTTTGAGAATTACAATTCTCACTTAAATTCAGGCTCTGAAAAGTAAGGAAACTCTTTTGATTCCTTTAAGTCTCGACCAAAATCTTATCTTCTATTGGAAGTCTTCCCCAACCCGTCTTAATTCTAGAACCTTCCCTCTGCTAGCTATTTTGTATTTATTCTATTTGCACGTTGCTTTGTACATATCCATTTGCATATTGTATGGCAAAGGGATCATAAAGAATTTGAAATTTCATCTTCATTTTCATTGGCCACATTATCAGAGAAACATTAAGTACACTGAAGGAAACTAGAGAAAATGCAAGTATGTAGAAATATAGCCATTGTATAACTACATGGGTAAAAAAATAGCTTTTAAAGATCCTGCCAACCTGAAGCAGGGAGAAATGTCACCTACAGACTCTACACCCCCACCCCTACCCCCCCAAAAAAATTTACCTTCAGAACCCAGAAGAAGCTACAGCTTCATGAGCACTCTCTGAAGGAGAAAAAGAAGTTCAACTCCAGGATGCACAAGGCGTCCCTTTTTATTGTTGCATGTGCTTTCTGTCTCACCATCATTTTGCTGTAAATTTAAGCCCACTTTCACCAGAGACCTGTGTATGAGAGAAAAGAGTATAACCCCAGTTTAGGGAAAATGTGTTAATACCTGGGCACAAATTCAAATAGAATGCCTAAAAAAGGATAAAGTCGCATTTTTAAAAGTGTTAAAATGTAAAAAATCAAATGAGAACAGTAAATGGGAAAATGGGAGGGTTAGAACTACAAAAGAAAAAAATTAAAAGGGAAATATATTGGAATAAGATGTCCAATTCTAATCCCCAAAATAAACTCCTTAAAAATGTTGATGTACCAAATAGAAGCTAGTGATATTATGAGACAACAATAGATATTAAAAAAAAAAATCAGAATGAAGGAGGAAGAGGAGGAGGAGGAGGAGGAGAAAATTTAAGGAATCTCATAGAAAAAAAAAGTTTATTTAAATATAGATAGAGAATGTATTGTTGGTCAAGTTGTGAAATGATCTAATCATTCTGGAAAGCAATTCTGAATTATGCCCACAGGACAATAAAGCTATGGATGCCCTGTGATCCAGCAATTCCACCACTAAGTTTGTATCACAAAGGGATCATAAAAAAAGGAAAAATAATCTACATGTACAAAGGTATTTAGGGCAGCTATTTTATATTGTGATAAGAATTAGAAATTGCAGAAATGCCCATCATTTGTAGAATGGCTAAACAGGTTGTGGTAGATGCATGTAATGGAATACTATTGTGCTATAAGAAATCTACTGAACAGGTGGATTTCAGAAAAGCCTGAACTGATATGAACTGATGATAAGTGAATTAAGCAGAACCAAGAGAATGTTGTATACAGTAATAGCAACATTGTGAGAAGATCAGCACTTTTAATCTTCTCAGTATTGCAATGATCCAAGACAATTCCAAAAGATTCATGATAAAAAAAAATGCTATCCATATTCAGAGAAAGAACTATAGAGTCTGAATGCAGATCAAAGCATACAATTTGGGAGGGGGTGTTGCTTATACTTGTAGTTTTTCTCTTTTATTCTGTTTCTTCTTGCATAACATGATTAATGTGAAAATATATTTAATATGATTATACATGTGTAACTTGTATCAGATTTCTTACTGTCTTAGAGAGGAGAGAGGAGGAAAAGGAAGAAAACATTGAAACTTAAAATCTAATAAAAGTGAATAAAGAAAACTACCTTTACATGTAATTGAAAAAAATACTATTAGATAAAAAGCAAAAAAAAAAAAAAAAAACCTGAAAACACTCACATGAACTAATGTTGAGTGAAATGAGCAGAACTAGAAAAACATTGTACACAATAAAAGCAATATTTTGGATTGATCGACAATGATTGACTTAGCTCTTCTCAGCAATGTAACATTCCAAGACAATTCCAAAATATTTATGATGAAAAATGCTATCCACATCCAAAGAAAGAACTATACAGTCTGAATGCACATTAAAGCATACTATTTTCACCTTTTTTTTTGTTTTTCCCTTTTGTTCTGCTTCTTTCACAACATGACTAATGTGAAAATATTTTTAAATAGATTAAGAAGAGATTATTTAAGAAAAACTAATAAAGCATTATAACAAAAAACCCACTAGATATTATATTAAGAAATCTTAAAATAAAACTGTCCAGAATGCTCATAACCAAATAAGAAGAGTCAAAATAGAAAGAATCTATTAGTTACTTCCTGAAAAAAAAATGAACATTATAGCTAAAATCCGGAACTTTCAAGTCAAAGAAAATATATGCATTATAAACTACTTGGAAGGTAGTGGAGAAGCTTTCAAATACTGAGACACCACAGTGAAAATCAAACAAGATTTAACAACTTCAACTTAAAATACAGGAGATCTTGGATATGATACTCTGGATGACAAAAAAAACATAAAATAAAATAACAGCCAAGAATAATGTACCAAGCAAAACCAAACATAATCCTGGGGATCTTCAATGAAAGAGAACTTGTAACCATTCATGATGAAAGGATTGTATTTGTATAGAAATTCTGAAGTATAAATTCATAAGTCAAAAGACACAGAAAAAAAAAAACATGAGTGAACAATTATAAGAGAATGAAAAAAAAAAAAAGAATGATCCCTTTATATTTTAATATGAAAAGCAGATACATATGCCCCTTCAGAATCCTATTAACCCTATTAACACCAAGGATCATAGAGGTAATCTAAAAAGAAGATAGATTACCAATTACTTTGCCACTACACTCCTTTAAGGATCATAGGACCTTTCCACTTAAATTGGAGTTAAAATTTTCCAAATGTGTTGTTTCTCCATTAGAATGTGAGCTCTTTAAGAGCTGTTCTATTTGTATCCCCAGGCCTTAGCACAGTGGTTTCTACATAGAAAGCACTTAATAAATGTTTTTATTCATTCATTCCTTCAGGCAGACTGGTTAGAAAGTTATTCTAAATAAACTGAACTCCATGAATTGGAATGATGTTAGTGCAAATGGAAAAGAGAGGAAAGAGCTCCAAGAAAGTGAATCTGATTGCAAAAAAGAAAGAGTGTCATTACTTCATTAGTGTGTTTCTGCTTTCTGTTTCTTTGAAACCATATAAAAAGTGAATTTCTTCTGTAAATATATCTGAAACAATTTTTTTAGAATCTCAGTCTTTTAATTTATTCTAACATTAACTAAGGCACATAATAGAGAGCTATCCCTTAACCTGCCACCTAATTCCTCAATCTGGCATTTAAAAGCCTCCATAATCTCATCCTCAAATAGCTTTCCAGTCTTTCCCTATTATTTCTCTCTGTCTTCAGGTTTTGGAAGTCTAGGATAAAGAGGGCTTTCAGAAATAGCTGATGCTGCCTTTTTGGTTTAGCAGCTGCCTCTGCTAAACCTCTGTCCCATCCAGCTCAAGGCATATTTGTAAACTATAGCTTGAGCAGCAAGTCTATAACTAATTATCCATTGTTCCCTGGGATATTTGGGATCAGATTAGCTTCACTCTCCAAGGATCCTTAAAGGGGAAAAGAATTATATAATTAAGTAATATTTTCTTTTAACTAAAATCAATTCCTAAGGAGAAAATGATTCAAAAAACAGGAACCTGAAAGATAAGGACTTATGAATACACAGCTGGGGGAAGAGAAATCTATTTCCATCAAGGGATGGAGGAGTTTCCCTTCCTCTTTAACCTCCACTCCTCAGCACATATTTTTATACACAAGCAGAGGCTGAAGCTGGATGGAGATGAAAAATCCACAGGGTTAGCCGTAAGAGCAAGGACTTGAATTCTGAAGATGAGTTCAAGTCTTAGTTAAGACAAGAACTCAGGGAAGTTCTTTAACTCTCAGAACCACACAAATATTCATGCTATTTAATTTGTGAGGAAAATTATCTAAATTTTAAGGAATTTTTAAAATATGAACTTATATTGGGGGGCCATGTAAGTGATATTATTTGAAGGAAACTGAATGGCTCCCTTGGGCAAAAACATCTTCCTTACTTAATATGTCACAGTGCCTAAATTTCCACCATTAGAAAATAATTCCACTGAGTAAAGGCACATACATAGTGATTCCTAGATATTTGTCAAATAAACAAGCGGCGATTATTATGCAGATGTTCCCAAAGTACAAGAACCTCTCAATAACCAAATCCTTGCTTCAATGTGTCCAAGATTGGGATTTTGTCAGTGTGGACACTCCCCATGAAGGCAGTGTAGTACAGTGAAATAAGGGATGAATTTGGGAACAAGTAAGACAAGTCTGCTCTCAAAAGTTCACGTATTAATGGAGGAGATAACGCAAATAGGAAGATTTGGCTGCATGACAGATGGAGAAGTCCCACGGGCCTTAGAATGCAGCTTTAAACTAAAAAAGAAGGGGGAAGCATCTTGACAAAGGAAGCATCCTGAAGAGTAGCTATAATAGAGGAAGAATAGCAGCTGAGTCAAAAGACAAAAGAGGAGCCATCCACAAAAATCATGTGATGCTTATGCACAAATACACAAAAAATGGACCACAACAGAGGTTCTAATAGAGGTCTATTTGATCAAGTATCATTGAGATTTGATGGGATTGAAACCATGACTAGAACATGTAGAAGATCTAGATAATATTCAAAATGAACAGGTTAAATTAGATGAAGGATGTTTATTGTGAATTGAGGAAATCTAAGGACCAGAGACAGAGAGCATTATGGAGAGTATTTGGATGAGTATTGAAGGCCCCCTCCCAAAATGATGTCATCGAACTACACTCCTCGTGTGGCCAGCCTTGGAAGTGCAGCTCCCTGAACTTAGTGAGGGCTTCCAATGACAGCCATCATCACCCACCGGATCATGTCACTGTTCTTAGATGGTTAGAATGGCTCTCTGCCCTCATAGAGTTGGAGAATACAGAACCACTCTCTACTATGACAGAGAGTAGAGACATGTTTCTGGGACTCAGTTTTCTGACCTATAAAATGGGCTAGGTGATTTCCAAGGTCTTTTCCAGTTCTAAATCTAAGTAGGATTGTTTGAACAAATTCAGCAAATATTAACAGCCAGCAAATACCCAGAAACTGCTGGGGATTGGGGGAAGAGAGTGCAAAATTTCTCTAAATTCCTTCAGAAGGGATGAGGAAATGAATTTGAAAGCTGCTCAGCTTGACTTGGGAAGGAGAAGAAAGAAATGTGTCTGAAAAGCCAAGCCCAGGTTGAATGCATCATTCTTGGAGCACCAAACAAAATCCGCCTTTGTTCCTCAGTGAAACTTATCTGTGGAAGAGCTGCGATGCTTCCTGTGAAATACAACCGAGGAGCCGGGCTCAGGGAGGTCTGGCCCAGCCGGCCTTCCTTTGGTCCGACTGCAAGAAAGGGCACTTTGTGTCGGCCTGAAAGCGAGGCTCACTATTCTGTCCCAGGCTGACGTTGCCAAGTGGGCCAGAGGCCTGGGTGCCAAGGGATTGGGCCTATGTGCGCCAGGGTGAACCAGGCTCTGGGGGCGCTGGCGTGCGGCTGTGTCCGCCTAAGCCACATGGGTCTGGTCGAGAGTCTGGGTCCCCTTGAGGGTGTATCTCTGTAGGTGCAAAGTCAGTCCTTAATGCACCATTTTTCTTTCACTCCTTCATGCTTGTGCTTGGGTGGCTAGGTTTGTCTACACACACATAAACACACACACACACACACACACACACACACGCTTCTGTTTAGGACTGGTTTTGCATGTTTGTGTGTTTGAAGGTGAGGGATGTCCTTTACCTCCAGATGTGTGTATTTATGCAAATGTTGAATAATAATAAATGCTTCTTAATTCATTCATTCATATACAAGTGATGCTCACGTGTGTATCCTATCTGTGTGTCTCAGTATTTGTGTCCGATTCTGTGTGTGTGATCATGTATGTACCTGCACCTGCAAATATGCTTGTAGGCTTATTTTGTCCTTGAAAGATTGTGTCCTTGTGTGTGCATGCATGTTTGTGTATCTCTGTCACTATGTGTTTTATGTATGTGTCTTGGTGTGTGCATGCATGTTTCTGTTGTAACATGTTCATGTGTGTGCCCCGTGTGTACACGTATGTGTATGTTTTATATATGTTCTTGCATGTTCTGTTGAAATGTTTCTGTGTGTCTCTATGTACTTATGTATGTGCATATTTACATGTTTTACCATGTTTCTGTTTATCTCTGTGTACTTGAGTGTGCATATAGGATTGTGCATTAAATCCTATGAACCTGCAAACTTCATTAATGGAGGTCCAGAGACTGACCCAGTGAAGGTCATAAAAGTACTAAGAGTCACCTGAGTCAAAGGTCACCATGACATGGGACTTCTCAGGGAAAGCCTGAGGAAGGATACGACATTGGGAATAATTAATAATAATAATAATAACAATAGTAGCTAACATTTGTATTGTACTTTACCAATCAACAGCCACAGATGGAGGTGAGTCGTCCCAATTGGAGAGACCCTAAGCCCAAGTACAGACAGGGAATTCCAGAAACAGTTTTGCCCTAGGTTGGCTGGGGAACGGCCCCCATGGAAGGGGGGAGTGGGCCAGAAGCTTTCATGGGATTGGGACCTGATTATGAAGGATAATGAATGCCAAGCTGGGGTTTGCATTTCATTGATTAGGCACAGGGAACCCCAAAAGGTTTGGAAACAAGTACATACATAATCCTGATCAGAGCTTTGCTTGAAAAAAATTCACCTGGAAATGGTATTTTAGATGAATTAGAGGGAGCAAAGATTGCCTGAGTGGGTGTTCCAACAGTCCAAGTGGGAGCTAGTCACTCACACAGTTTAGAAAGCACTTCCTTCACTACTATCCCTATTAATCAATCAAGTATTTTTTTTAAGCACCTACTATGTGCCTAGAGTACCCGGAGCTCTAGCTGTTTAATTAATAAATGTTTATTGATTGATGATGGATGGATCGCCAGGTCCTGTGCTAAGTACAGTGATACACAGATTTTTGAGGAAGACAACAGTAGTACACATGTAAATATAAATGGGATATTGACAAAGTCATTTGGAAGGAACTGAGGAAAAACACTGGGTGGGGAACACAGGGGAGGATCAAAGGACTTCCATAGAGCAGGCTGCCCTTCAGCCCAGATTTGAATGATTCTAGAACGATTCTTAGAATGATCCCAGCCTTGGGGTTCTAAGAGAAGGAGGAAGTGTTCTGCAAAATATTTCTGCTTTCATCACCTGGAGAATTCTCTTCAACCAACCAGAAAACAATCTGGCTATGACTTAGCGAGGAAAGTCTTAGGAACTTAATTAACTGCTGCTGTTGTCGATGGTTTCAGATATATTAGGGGTTTGCTTAACAGAGATACCAAAGTGGTTTGTCATTTCCTTCTCCAGCTCATTTTACAGATGAGGAAACTGAGGCAAACAGTTAAATGACCTATCCAGGGTCACACAATTGGTGTTTGAAGCTGGAGTTGAACTTCTGATTCCAGGCTGGTGTTCTCTCCACTGGACCACCTGCATCCTTTGGGGTTAACTGAATAATAATAATAATAATAATAATAATAATAAGTGAATAAAGTGGAGGAGGAAATAGTAACCCACTCCAGTATCTTTGCAAGAAAACCTCACGGACAGTATTTGTGTGATACTGTCCATGGGGCCACAAGAGTCACACATGACACAACAAAGAGGAAAGTTACCTCCTCCTTTCCAGACTCCATCCGAGTATCTGCCTCTCTCTTGTGCAAGTTATCAATCAATCAATTATCCTCATTGTACAGAAAGTGAAATTGAGGCTTAGAGATGAGATGTTCACAACAACTGATTAAAAAAACAAACAAACAAACAAACAAAACAGGGATCTGAACTCCTATATTCTGACTGTGGTTCTACGGTCATTCTATGATGACCACAATCCTCAAAAATAAGGTGAGCTCAGGTTGCAAGGTCCTCACCTTTCCAGGTTAAATAATGTGAAATGGGATCCTCAGTCTCCTCCCTTTTCTCCTCCAAAGCCCAGTGACAAAGGTGACCCAAGATGAGCTGCCATTGTGTCTCTCAGCAGGGAAGCAGCAGAGAGCAGGTCATTCAAATTCAAATAAGGCAGCATGGGGCAGTGGGAGGCAAGAGCCCAGTTTTCCAGCCCTGCCTCTTACCAACTGTGCAATTTAAGGCATGAACTTTCATCTCTCTGGCTCTCAATTTCCCTCTCTGGAAAAGAAGGGATTAATTAATTAAGATTGCCTTCTAGTTCTAACATAAATGTTCTATGTTCCAAGATCCAGTCTAGTTAGAACCTTCCATTCTGAGTTTCCCTCCATCTCAACAGTGCATTTTCTGGATCTAACACATTCTATGTTCTAAGATTCTCTCCAGCTCTAAAAGGTTCTGTGTTTAGTCATTCTTTCCATGGTCAATGTTCTAATATCTTTTGTTCTAAGATAACTTCTGGGAAGGGGAGGGGGTATGGGGTAGGGTGCTCTAAAATATGAGTTCTTGACCCCGGGTCTATGAACTTGTGTTGTTCTTTTTAAAATATTTTGCTACCTATATTTCAAATTACCCAGTTGCCTTTGTAACAGTATGCATTTTATTTTTAGAGGCATCTAAGTGATGTACTAGATCAAAGTCTTAAATTCAAAGCTTTCTCAGCTACATATTTATCAAATTATGGAGAGCCAGATTTTAAGCTGGTTTCAGTAAAAAAAAAAAATTCCCCATACTTAGAATTGTCCTGAGCCTCAGTATCTACATCTGTAAAATGGGGATAAAAATAGCACCTTAATATATCACATAAAGGTTAGCTATTGTTATTATTGACCTTAAAGCTTTATTCTGAAGCTTTACAAGTCTGGCAAAGGGATCTATCACACACACAAATACACTCATGCAAAGTGAAGAATCTCTGTTCTATAGACTGTTTCAGGTCTAATATCCAATATTCTCTCATTTTAGATTCTATTATTCTAGATTCAAAGATTCCTTCTAACTCTGATGACATGACCATGTTCTATGGTTGGCACACAGTAAGCACTTAATAAATGCTTGTTGATGTGGCTACAATTGCCTTTGTTTTTAGTCCCTTTTCAGCTCTAAAACGCACTATTCAAAGATCTAACCTTCCATGTTCTTTCATTATGAGATCATCAGTGTTTGTCTACTCTAAGAGAACAGACTCGATGCATAACCAATTGAGATATTGCCCTGTAGGCTCATGGGGTACCAAGTCAACTCATACAGCTGGGTCCAGTCATGAATCAAACGTAAGAAAAATTGGCGTTTCAGTGTCCAAGAGCCTCGGTGCAAAAACAGGACCGTTCCCCCTGGTCATGAGTTTCTTTCTGATTAAAATTAAATATGAGATCTTCTTTGTGAATTCTGCTTGGGGTCCCAGAAGGCAAAAGGACACACTAGAAGTCCTCTACCCAGAGAAAGACACTCAATAAGTGCTTGTTAACTCACTGCCTCATTGAACAAGCCTGTTTCAAGGGACATCATTTTCTCTCCCCTACTCTGGGAAGGTGGAACCATAGAAAGCTGATTTGTGAATGGGGAAGAAGAAACAGCCTTCAAGACACAGAGAACCAGGCAGAAGACCATCTCATCCCTCACAAAGTACTTAAATGGCTCCCACAAGGCATTATGTTGCTTGGGGGTCCTTGGGTGGCAAATCTTAAAATGATTTTGCTACCTTGCTTAAAGCTCCTTCCCTCCCCAGGCTACTGAGTCCCCCAAACCCAATCAACAGACAGGATTTTGCAGGTGGAATCTTTACCATCACACAAAGGATTAAATGATATAAAGGACTCAAGATCCCGTTGTGCTTGTCTATTAATTGTTTTTTAAATAGATTCAGTAGATCAAAATGCCATTCTAAGGCTATCCTCCAATAAGATGTCTGCCAGAAATACATCAAAATCACACAGGATCCCTTGAACTATAACAAAAATAATTAACTTTCTTCATTGACCTTCTGATTGTAAATAGCTGTAGAGAGATAAAACAAGAAGACTTATACTCCTCACATGGGAAGCATTTTGGAATGGAAGATGGGGAGGTTCAGTCCTATAAGAACAGTGAGTGTTGACAAATAAAGAGCTGGAATCATGAGTCCAATTTCTGCCTCTGACCTTGGGAAAGTTGCCCTCTGTTTCCTCATCTGTAAAATGAGCTGGAGCAAGAAATGGCAAATGTTAGAGAAAAAGACCTTCCAGAATTTACTGTGAAACTTCTTTGAAGAAATCAATGCAATTCAAGAAACATTAATTAAATTGGTCCTAAGAACAATAGGAGATGCTGAGATAATTTTTTTTTTAAAAAAAGGAAATTATCCCTGTTCTCTGGAGCTTTCTTTCTAGCATGGGGATATGAATAGGAAGTTTTTCAGTGAAGAAATTAAAAACAATTTATAGTCAAATAAAGAAAAATGCTCTAAATGATTATTGATTAAAGAAATGCAAATTAAAATAATCTTGTGATATCGTTAAATCAGCCCAAATTATTGAAGGGGAAAGCAACAAATGTTGGAAAAGATATGGAAAAATTGGGACATTAATTTATTGTGGGTGAAATCATGAACTAATGTGGGAATACGAATAACAATTGCACATGATGAGAAGGTACAGGTGGATTATGGTCAGCACACATGTGAATTTTAACCACACCAATGCAATCCACAATCCATTCATTTTAAATTTGCCACTTCATAGGAATCTCTCTTGCATTTCGTTTATGGATGACTCACTCTTCCAATCCATATCCCATTGATTTGTCTCCAGATGGGAGTTACGAATCTTTAAAAATACCCTCAACATCATATAAGCAAATAAATCTGCCAAAGAACTAGAAATCAGAATGATGTCTTAAAATAAAACTTGCTTTGGGGAAATATTGTAAAGGAAAGACCAAGTTGTTTTTCATCAGAGTCTATTATTTTTTTAGCCTAGGGAAAATGATCCTACCATTAGCAAGCATGTGAATAAATGAATGAAAATCCAATAATTTGAGCAGAAAAGGTGAATAATGTATAAGTTGATGGAATGAAGTTGACATTCTTTCAGACACTGCTTGTGTCCATAGGTACCAAAAAGCATGTAATTATATAGTAATTATCAGAGACTTACCTTGGGTGATCCAGTTATCTCTCCTGGAAATTGTGTATTAGTCATTCCAGGAGCTGTTATAAATCTTTTCAACTGAATGGAATTACCATGATTTAGCAAACCATTGGCATCTTTAGATGGGAAAAGAACTATGTAAGGTTGAAATGAGAACATTAATATAAATATATATTGGTGTGTATTTGCAATGAAGATAGAGCCTATCTATGACTGTTATGTATATTTATGTTTGTGTGAATGTGGATTTATTTTCTAATAATAAAAATTCAAATTGATTTTTTTCCTTCACCAAAAGTTTTTAAAGTGCTCTTATTCAATGTAACTTAGCCACAATGTCCAATGACCACATTAAGAAGTTTAAAACTAGAAGGAATAAAGTTTACTGTAGATGATTTCCTCTATAATTTCTCTTATCACAAGTCTTAAATGTATCGGGAAATGAAAGTAAATACAAAACTAGATATGCTCCTCTTAGAGTTATAC
This sequence comes from Sminthopsis crassicaudata, assembly GCF_048593235.1. Classification (NCBI taxonomy): domain Eukaryota; kingdom Metazoa; phylum Chordata; class Mammalia; order Dasyuromorphia; family Dasyuridae; genus Sminthopsis; species Sminthopsis crassicaudata. The sequence goes on along the minus strand of NC_133620.1, from coordinate 15,217,982 downwards.
CTTAATAATTATATAAATTATTTAAATTTTATTTCAATTAAAGTAAATTAATTAATTTAAATAATTTAAAAAAACAAAAATAATTAATTACAGAAAGCTGGGACTTGAACAATCACACTAAGTTCCAAATATGTTCAGGTATTTCACTTCTATCCAACTCTTTGTGACCCCATTTGGGGTTTTCTTGGTAGAGATAGTGGAGTGGTTCTTCTCCAGCTCATTTTATACATGAGAAAACTGAGACAAATGGGTTAAATAACTTGCTTAGCTAGTCAGTGTCTGAGGCTGGATTTGAACTCAGGTTTTTTTTTTTTTTCTGACATCAGCCCTGGCACTCTAACCATTGAGATATCGAGCTGCCTTCCTGATGGTACGTACACCTGTATTTTTTTTAATTTTTTTTAATTATAGCTTTTTATTTACCAGATATATGCATGGGTAATTTTACAACACTGACAATTGCCAAACCTTTTGTTCCAATTTTTCCCCTCCTTCCCCCCACCTCCTTCCTTAGACGTCAGGTTGATCAATACATATTAAATATGGTACACCTGTATTAATAAACCAAGATCTTATATCTATCCTCTGTTCTCATCTATGTTCATTTTCATCAGTGTAGAATGTAAATTTCTTTCCAGCACAGGAAACTAATTCATTTTTGTCGTTTTATACCCCGGTGCCCAAACAAATCTAAAACTGAGCTCATTATCTTTCCCCAAACTCTCACTCCATTAGAATTTCCCTATTGATGGTGAGATCATCATTGGACTTCCAATCTCCCAGGGCATCAACTTTACTGTCATCCTTTTATCCTCATTCACACTCTCCTTCCCCCCCAACCCCTGCGGATCCATTCAGTTGCTAAATCTTGTTTTTTTTTCTTTACTGTCTCTCTATCTTTCTCTTGTGTGTGTGTCTCTCTGTGTCTCTGTCTCTGTCTCTAAGACTTCCTAACTCTCTGTTTCTCTCAATGTCTCTGTCTCTGTCTCTCTTGTGTCTGTCTCTTTCTTATCTCTCTCTCTCTCTCTCTCTCTCTCTCTCTCTCTCTCTCTCTCTCTCTCTCTCTCTCTCTCTCTCTCTCTCTCTCTCTGTATTTCTTTCTCTGTCTGTCTCTTTCTTTCTCAGCCCCTCCACTGCACTCATATAGCCACTCCCCTTCTTCTGCAAGCCCTCATCCTTGTTCATCCTGCCCATGTCAATGGCCTACAAATTGGTCTTCCTAACCCAAGTCTCTCCCTGCTCCACAAAGGGGACAGAATGTTTTTTTTTTTCTAAAACACAGTCCCTTTTACCAGATAAATCCCCCATTACTTTATACTAGCTTCAAAAAATGCCTGATTAATTTAAAATTCAGTTAAATTGACATTTAAATATCTGTACAACCGGCCTCTTCCTACCTTTTCCATCTCCCCTTCTTCCACTTGGTGACAGCTGTACTGGCCTGTTCATCATTCCACACCCAAGACACCTCGTCTCCCATTTCCATGCCTTTGCTTTGGCAGTTCCTCAAGCCTGACCGGCCTCCCCCTTCCCCTTCATCTAGTGGAATCCTTGGCTTTCTTTTGTAAGCTTCAGCTCAAGTTCTGCCTTCTACATGAAGCCTTTTTTGACCACCACCCCCCACTGTTAGTATAATCCTCCCAAATTACTTTCCTTTAGAGCACTACTAGCACCTGCCCTTGGGCAGAATAGAAAGAATAGACTTTAACAATTTAGCCAGAATCATTCATTAAGGTCCAAAGTAATTGGACTAGAAGTGAGGTCTCAGAATCATCAAATCTGAGAGTTGGAAGAGATCTCAGTAGCTATCTCATTTACTGTTCAGTATTTCAGTCATGTCTGACTCTGTGAGCCCATTTGAGATTTTCTTGCAGGGACACTGGGCTGATTTCCCATTTCCTTCTTCAGTTTGTTTTACAGATAGGGAAACTGAGGTAAACAAGGTTAAATGACTTATCTAGGGTCACTTAACTAGTAAGTGGCTGAATCCAGAATTAAATTCAGGAAGCTATGCCTTCCTGATTGCAAGCTTGGCTTCCCCATCTAATCTACTCAAAAGGAATCCCTGCTATAACATATCTGAGAAGGGGTTATAGATGCCATAGGTCACAGCTTTTGAGCTAAAGGAGCCCGGAGATCACTAAACTCAACCCTCCTTATGATACTGGGCATTTGTAAGAGATGGATATTTCTTCTCCAAGCCCCAATGAGGAGACCGAGGGTCTAGGAGGTATGTGTCAGTTGGATACTTAGTCTCTAATCCTCAGCCAGATAGATGGTTTCCCAGCTCCCCGCCCAAGCTCTGGATGTATAAGCCTATGATGATTTAACTAAACCAGGAGTTTATAACCTTTATTGCCTCAAGGACCCATGTGGCAGCCTGAGAAGTCAATGGGACTCTTCTCAGAATCATATTTTTAAATTTATAAGTAGCTGCCTCCAGTTGTTAGCAAAAATAATTCTCTTTTGATGCAAGTTCATGGGATCCCTAAAATATATCCACAGACCCCCCCAGCTTCAGAACCCATGAACTAAATAATCTCTTGCCTTCCCTGACATCTCCAGAATCTAATCTCCAATGAACTGAATTGCAAAGACATTTCTCCACAAGGTTCACCCAATGTGGGTCTCGACATTTGAGCCCGTCTCTTTTGTCTAATTCACTGCCTAGGCTGCTCTGCGGGGCTTTGCCTTGCCCACAGCAGCTGGAGAGGGCACTCCGCCCTCCATCCTGAGCCCCGGACCCTTTCTGGGGGTGCTGCCAAAGGTGGTTTTGTCTCACTCCAGGGGCAGGACTGAAGAGCCATAAAAGGTCACCCTTCAGCAGACAGACAGATGTTCCTAGTGGTGTGTAGCCCTAAAACTGAGGTTCTCACACAGAGCTTGGGGCAAGACTGGCAGGACGGACCAAAAATAGCAGTATTGTCCCTCTTCCCTTCCATTTCCCCTGCATGGGAGGAGGGGGGCGTAGGAGACCCTCAGAGCACCTACCCAGAAGTCATAGCCCAAAATCAGGGGGAGGTGAAAGGACAAGCAGAATGCAGATTACTTCTCCCCATGGTGGAGGGTGATAAGAGCACCGAGTCAAGTTTCCCATGGAGGTGCTGGTCCACTGGACTCCCAGACACAGAGCCAAGGTTAAGGCTTGAATAAGCTTCCCTGGCCTTTTGTCTGAGGTTCATCCAGCCAGGTGCCAGCTCTGGGACAGGCTGAGGCTAACTGGACCCTACCCATCACCCCTCATTCCCCACTAAGCCCAGGGCTCCCGTGCCATTCACACTGTGTTGGCTGCCAATGGAGTGTGACATTGGACATAAGGAAAGCAGAGGTAGTTTTTTTTTTTCCTTTCTTTTAAAGGCACAGTAAGGAAGGAAGAAAAAAATCCACATGGCACAACTGAAATTAAATAAATGATGAAGAAGAAAAAAAATCCCCAATACTGAAGGAAGCCTTTGAAAGATTTTTTTTTATAATGTCCTCAACAAAGAAAGAGCGTGGTTTAGTGGAGAAAGCACGGGGCACGACGGGACAGGAAAATCTGAGCACAAATCCAAGCTCAGACACTAGCCTCAGTTGTCTAGTAATAACAGCAACAGCAATAATAATATCTATTTAATGCTTCATGGTTGAAGTGTTTTTTTAAATATTAACTTATTTCATCCTCACAATAACTCTGAGATTGGTGATCATATTGTCCCCATTTTCCACAAGAAGAAACTGAGGAAGATAACGGTTAAGTGACTTAACCACAAGCAGATATTGTGTCTGATCCAAGGCTCTATCCATTGCCCTGTCTGCCTTCCTCTCTGAACTCCAGGTTCCTCCTCTACAAAATGGATATGAGGGAGAACTATAATGACTATAATGACCTCAGAAAAGTCCCTGCGATTCTGAGACAGTGCAGGACAATTGCAAAGGCCCCAAATTTGGGGTTTAAATTTTGTTTGCTTGTTGATTCATCATTTCCTCATCTGTAAAATGGGTGAATTGGACTTCACAATGTCTGACACTTAGATTGGAGAGATGACTACAGTATGCATCGTAACCCAAAGGTGTCCCATGAAGATGTGTTTAATCATCACAGGCTTTCAGAGTGATGTCCCCAGTGGACTATTTCATCCATACTCTCGATACAGAGTCATAATGTGCCTTTTAACAAATGAGGAAACTGAGGCTCAGAAAGAAATGACTTGCCCAAATTAGAGAACAAGGCAGGATTTGAATGCACATCCTCTTATCTCTAACTCTAGTGGTCTTCCCATAATGCTCTTGAATGTGGGGAAGATCTATTTTCATTTTATTTTCTTAATCAGGTATATTATGGAAGAAATGCTAAGGATCTCAATGCTCCAGTGGATAGAACTTTGGGTTTGGACTTGGAAGGACCTGAGTTCAAACTCAGCATCATTTGTTTACTATGTGTGTGACCCTAAGCAAGTTCTTAATCTCTGGTTGCCTCAGTTTCCTCATCTATAAAATGGAGATAATAATATCACCTTTCTCCTGAGGTTGTTGTGAGGAGTCAATGAGTTAACATATGTAAATTGTTTGGCAATATATTTATTTATTTCCCTGCATTTCTAGTGAATATATTAATTTTATTACTTATTATTTAATTAAATATAATCTATTATTTAATATTTATGTATGTTGTATACATGTATATGTCATGTGTGTAGTATATTACAAAAACATATATGTATTTAACATTTACATGTATATTATAGCTACTGTTATCTGTATATAAACATATATTTAATTGTATATATCTGTATATGTATAACTTATATATATATATGTATATGTATATATACATGTACATAACATAGTGGATATAAATGCTTATTTCCTTCCCTAAGCACCCCCTAAAAGGGCTCCTCTTTCCTTGATCCCTCATTATCATCCCTTTGAAACTCTGTTAGCAGCCAATGTGCCCCGAACAAGAGTCAATCTCCTGTTCTACCTTAGAGATACTTCTCCTCGCCCCCACCCCCGCCATGTTTCTAATAGAATCTGACCATGTTAACCCTCAATGTGATGTGGAAACAAAACTGCACATCAGTCCCAGAGGAAGCCCCTGGGAACATGCTACATTCCCACAGGATATGACTTCTCAAAGATAGGAACTGTTCTGTAATTTTGCTTTGTTTTCTTTGTCTTGGGATCCTTAGCATCTAGCACAGTGTCTGGCACACAGTAGGTGCTTAGTACACGTCTGTTTAATTCTTTGTATGTTGTGTTCCCCAAAAATATTGAACTCTTTGAGAGAACAGATTTTCTTTTGTCTAACTTTGTGTTCCCAATGCTTGGTCCAGATCCTGATGTATAATAGGTGCTTAATAAATGTTTACCTGACTAATTGCACTGTAACTTCCCACAGTCACAGAATGTAAAGATACTCAGCTACCGTGTAGTTCGGCCCCTTCATTTTACAGAAGGGGAAACTGAGACTTATAAGGATCATGTGACTTCATTAAAATACTATAGCACAAAAGTTTCAGAGTACCTGAAGCAAAAATAGGAGCAAGAGCCATAGAGATGTAGAGGACCTCCCATTAGTAAAGAAAAATCTTGCCCTTCCAAGGAAGACATGTAATTTTATACACTTATCCCCTCAGTGCCCTGGGTAAAAGTCCACTTCACCCCGTGCCAGTTCCATAAATCCTGGTTCTATAAGTCAGGCTCTTTGCCTTATACTACACTACTTTTCCAGCTCAGCTCTGTATTTTTTGTTTTTATAACAAATCCTTGGGAATCAACTGGCATTTAGATAATATCAAAAAACTAAAAGCCTCTTACCTGCCTGTGAGGACTGATTGATATTCTTTCTTCAAGTGCTCTTCAATCCCTCAACTCAAAGGGAAAGGCATCAGTCCTTGGGTTCTTTGCTGATGAGCATCCATTCAACAAATCTCTACCATGGGGTTCCACCGGGGGAGAACATGAAGACTGATAAAGCATCAGTCCTCTCTTCTGGGAGATTAGAGTCCAATGGATAATTTCCAAATTACAGAATACCGATTTAGAGCTGGAAGCAACTGCAGAGGCCATTATTTCCATTCTATTACATAATTGTACATTATCATTATTTACCATCACCATCACTTCAGAGAGGAAGCCAATGGAAATTAAATGACTTGACTGGATCAGTTTGGGTCAGAGTGATCTCATGGACTGAGTTCAATATCCTCATTTTACAGATGAGCAAACTGAGGGCACAGAGATATTCACTTATGTCCTCTGACTCCAAACATTCGATCAAATACATTCAGTTGTACTTGGGTATCTGTACAGGGGCTCCCGCCGCATTGTCCTTAATGTCCATCATTAAAAGCTGTCAGTTTTCTTAGTATAGGAATATATCCTTCTTGCCATTTCTCCCCATCCCCACAAATAGCAGCCTGAAGATATCAGAGAGCTCGATTAGAAAGAAATCGGCCAATATCGAGCCTCCCACCTCATAGATTATAAATGTACTTTATAAACCCCACGAAGGCTGCAATTAAATTTACAAGTGGCCTTGCCCATAACTTCAACAAAAGCTAGCTGGACGTGAGTACGTGTGTGTGTGTGAGTGTGTGTTTTGTGTGTGTGTGTGTGTGTGTGTGTTAAAGTCATGTTCTGGGATGATTATAGCTCCCCTGCTGCTTGGGAAAGATAGTTTCACTTGTAACACTAATAAGTTAAGCAGGAGAGATGCCTGGCCTGGTGAATGGAATGCACTTCACTGCACATCTTGGCTCGGTTGGAAATCGGAAACAGATGGTCCTTGCGGCTGGCTTCCCACTCGAGCTCACTCGGTGCCAGCCCGTGGTCTTCGGCGGGTTGCTGCTGGCACTCTGTGACTTGAACATAGTAGGACAGTGGCAAAAGAAATCAAATCTTTTCCATTGAGCAGCAAGCCGAAATGAAATTGGACAGATCTGACATTCTATCCTCGACAATGAGTTAGAATATATTAACCTTTTCATTTTTTTTAACCGCCTCACTCACATAAGTGATGAATACGCTTATCATAAAGTTAAAAGGAAGGTTCTTCTCGAGACAAAGAGATGGAGAGGTTGTGGTGACAGTTTATCGTCCCGGGTTCAGATCCTGGCTATCTGTTTCTTTGGCCGAGCCAGGTTCCTCTCACAGGACTCAGCTTTTCTTGATACACAAGGAGGGGAATTGACTAAATGACCTCCAGTTCAAAATCCATGTTATGGTTCCAGGTCATGCTCCCAGAAGAGATGAATTTCCCTCAGAGGGGAAAAGAAAATCAAGGAGAGGTGTACATGGTGAAAGAAGTTGAGATGTGACCTAGAAGAAATGAGTTCAAATCCTTTAGCATGATCCTGAATAAATCACCTAACTCTGCTCAGCATCAGTAAAAAGTGGATAACAAAGTTAAGGATCATATAAAAAGTTCTTTTCAGACCATAAATGATAGCAATCATCATCATCATCATTATTAGTCAGACAAACAGGGTCTGCATTCTGGCTCTGACACCGTCACCCTGTGTGATCTTAGGCAAGCAAATTAGCCTCTCTGGACATTGGTTTCTTCAACTGTAACCCCAGAGGTGGAATCAGGTAACTTGTCATGGTCTCTTTCAGTTATAAGTCTATGTTATTATGCTAACACAAACCATTTGTAAATGGAGTGACCTACTGGGGTAGCTAGGTGGCTCAGTGAATAGAACAGTAGTCTTGGGGTCGGGAGGACCTGAATTCAAATCCAGCCTCAGACACTTACTAGCTGTATGTTCCTGGGCAAGTCCCTTCACCCTGATTGTCTTGGTGGGGGCTAAAGGGGAGGCTAGAAACCTATTAAGAAATCTCCCATAAAGTAAAAGCTGCCCTTGCCATGTCCTGCCAATTGGTTTATATTTAAATATTAAAAAAAAATCAGAGTTTACTTTGGAAAAAACACCAGTAGCAAAATCAAGGGAAACTGGCCATGTGTCAGGAGAGCTGAGGGGGAGGTCAAAGGGAACTGATGACTCCATCGTTCCAGGGTGACTGATCTCCCCTGGCCAGGATGGCAGCAGCCAGTGAAACCCCAGCCTCCTTCTCCTGTAGTCCCTCATCCTTTGGAGCTCCTGGTGAAGGAAGTCCGCAGGAGGCAAGAGGCACTGCATGGTGCAGGAGTTCAAAGCGTCCCTCGGTCCTCCACATTTCTTTGTCTTCTCCTCTGAGGCTTCTGGGCCAGCTGCCCCACCCCAAATGCATTTGTGAAAGTTTATTCCCAAGAGTGCAGCAGGGAAAGCAGAGAACCTCAGGAGATCCTCACAGACTTCCAAAAACATCTAGTCCAATCTAGTCCAAAACCATCTAGTCGCTGCCCCTCCAAATTAAGAGTCCCAATGCAATCCTGCCAAGTAGGTTCCCACCTTTTTTTGAAAATCTCCAGAGAGGGAGAAGCAACCACCTCCTGACCATATTCTACTTTAGAAAAAAATTTAGAAAAAAATTCAATCCTAAAGAAGCTTTCCCTGATAATATGACTCAGTTTACCTTTTGTGACTTCCACCCTTTATGTCTGGTTCTGTCCTCTGGGTCCAAGCAGAAACAGATCTAATCCCTCTTCCAAGTCAAGTCAAGGCAAAGAACATTTATTAAGCACCTACTATTTGCCAAGCACTGTGCTAAGCGCTGGAGATATGAGGAAAGGCCCCAAACAGCCCCTGTCCCTTAGGAGTTCATAATGTAATGAGGAAGACAACATGTAAACTGTCATGTTCCTGAAAGATACGTGGAAGCTTCCAAATATTTGAAAAGCACTTTTCCAGCCCTGATTTGCAATTACCCAGTTCCAAGTCCTTCACCACCTGGTTGCCCTCCCTGGATGCCCTAAAAATACAGTTTCTATAAGTAAAAGTGATCTTGCAATGGTCCGACTAAGGCACAAGGCAGACAGACCATTACTGCCTCTCCCCGTACTCCATCCCCAATTTAATTCATTTAGAATTTCCCGGCAGGATTAAAGCTAAGGAATATGGGGTATTAGGAGAATAACATCCTGTTCATAAACAGAGCCGGTATTTTTTTTGTAGCAGAAATAAAATAAGCACACTTGAAAGCCAGAATTGGAGAGATTTCCGATTTCAGTTCTAGGAAATCCATGATTGTGAATTTCCAACTTCCAGGTTCATGAATGGGAAACCATTTACCTAATCTTTGCTGACTCCTCATGTCTTGGAGCTGCCCTACTGAAAGTAAATAATTAATTAATTAGAAACAAACAAAGACCAGACAATTAATCTTACTTTCTTCAGTACTGCTGAAATCCAAGATTTTGTCAGCATGAGCATTATGACATATGGACTGTAACCAGACTCTTGAAAGTCAGGAAAACTGGACTTCTTCCGACGTATTAGCTGTGTGACTTTGGTCAAGTGATTCAACTTCTCTGGTCTTGTCTTTCCTTCTCAGGAAAATAAGGATAAGGATAATATGTGCATCACAGGGTGTTTGCAAGGCTCCCCAGGGAGTTAATAAACCTTAAATGCTGTAGAAATCTCAGTGACAACACAGATCACAATCCCCTTTACATCTTAATAAATAGTCTTAGCACGGTGGCCAAAAGGAGCATCCCCTGTGACCAATTGGATAATGAACTGAGTGGTTCCTCAGAAGACAGACCCCCACGCAATCACTCACCAAGAAGCCTTTCCAGCTTACACCCTGATGCTCTCCGAGCTCTCTGAACACAAAGCCTCTTTCTCTTTTGCCTAGAAGGTCCCCAAGATAACAATTGCTTTGTAGTGCTGTAAAGTTCTCAATGTATTTGCATGTATTGCCACACCGGACCCTTACAGCAACCCAATGTGCTATTATGATCTCATCTTACATTTGAGGGAATTGAGGCTAGGAAAAATTAAGTCGCTTGCCCAGGCTTACACAGCTACTAGAACTCAGGCCTTAACTTCAATTCCAGCCTCCTATCCACTGCACCGCCTCACTACCTGAACACAGGAAGAATTTAACAAATGCTTGTGGATGGATTGATTGATGATTGATGGGTAAGGAGCTCCAGAGCTTTTGATCCCTTTGCATCATTTTCAAGAAGCCGGGGTCTCAGTGACTAATCTGAGGATGGGTTCAGGAACCAATGTGGTGCCATGGCCCTTTCTTATTTTCCCCATCTTCTTACACCTTCCTCCCCTCCCCTGACTCTATGATCTAGCAAGACTGGCCTCCTGGAAGTTTGTCAAACATGGCACTCCATCTCCAAACCCCAAGTACTTTTATTGACTGTCTCCCATATTGGGAATGCTCTCCGGCTTCATCTCCACCTCTTGGCTTCTCTTCAAGTCACAGCTAAAGCCTCAACTTCTGTAAGATGTCTCTCCTAGTTTTTGGTGACCTATCCACAATTAGTCCTGTTTATATCTTGTTTATAGCGCCACTGAGGGCACCACAACGCACAAAACACAAGACTGAGAATCAGGAAAACTCAGCTTCCTGAGTTCAAATCTAACTTCAGACTTACTAGCTATGTAATCTTGGTCAAGTCATTTAACCTGTTTGCCTCAGTCATCTCCTCTGTAAAATGAGCTGGAGAAGGAAAAGGCAAACCACTCCAGGATCTTTGCCAAGAAAATCCCAAATGGAATCAAAGAGACTTGAACGCAACTGAAATTACCGAACTATATCTTGTTTGTACAAAGTTGTTTGCATGTTGATTCTCCCACTGGACCACTTAAAGAAGGAGCTGTCCCTTTGTTTCCCCTCCTTTCTTCTCCCCTTACCTTCCTTGCCTTTCTTTCCTATAACACTTTCTTTTTCCTCTTTTTCTTACCTGTTGTGTTTTTTTTTTTCAATTCCCATTGCTTAACGCAGTACCTGGCACACAATAAGCAGATTAATAAATTCTAATTGACTGGCTGACTGACTATTGGATTTTGTATCAGAAAACTTGAGTTCAAATTCTAATTGTTGTACACAGGTAGGCTAAAAGAGAGCACTATAATATAGACAAGATTATAAATCCACAGCATTTCAGTTGGATGAGCCATTATTTCCTTGTGACCTTAGGTAGATCACTTCACTTAAGTTTCCTCATTTACAAAATGAGGGCTGTGGATCCGAAGATGTTCAGATCACTTCTCTGATCCTGGGATTTACTCTAAGCAATTACATTAATTTCTTGACTCTCAGAGCAGTGGATCCTCCTTAGAAAGTTTCCCAGCGGTTCTGATCCTAAAGCTTCCTGGAGAAAAAAATATTCTGCATTTCACAATTTGCTTCTTTTCTTCCCTCCCCAAAAAGAACACCCAGAAAACCAAATCCAGGTCATCCTTAAATGAGGCTTCGGAGCTCCAAGTTTACTAAATGCATGAACTCCTCTAAACATCCCTGTAGTGGGATGAGACCTACTACCGATGTTTTGATATTGTCATTCTGGTCATTATTCAGGCATTCTTCAGTCATGTTCCACTCTTTGTGATTTCTCTTTTGGGGGACAAGAGTCTCTTGGCAAAGATTCCAAAAGGGCTTGCCGGTTCCTTTTCTGCCCGTTCATTGACAGATGGGGAAACTGAGGCAAACAGGGTGAGGTGATTTATCCAGGATCACACATCTAATAAGTGTCTAAAGTTAGAATTGATCTCAGACTTACTGATTTCAGACCCAAAACTTTATCCACTGCACCACCCAGCTGCTCACCTGCTGATGATTTATTGATAAAGACCAGAGAAGGAAAGGAGTTTGCTAAGATCACACAGCTCATGAGCAGACAAGTCTGCATCAGCACAAAGGACTCCTCACTATCCACCATTCTTTCCACTAGAGGCCATCACCTCTCCCTTATATCAAGTAGCAGACTTGGCCAAAGGACATCTTGGGCTGCCACCCTGAAGCCATTCAGTTTCTCCTGCCTCAGTTTCCTCGTCTGTAAACTTTAAATAATGCTGTCTGTAGCATTTATGTCCTGAGGTTATTGGGAGGCCCTAATGAGAGGATGTATGTAAATAGCTCCACAAACTTTAGGGTGCCATGTCAAAGCCTGCCCTTAATGATTAACGTTAATGATTTTAAACTGGTGACAGATTGTGTCTGGAAATTTTGAGATTCTCAGTTGTTTCTTTGAGGTCCTTTTGCTAAGATGCCTACAAGGAAAACTAAGCTCAACAAAAAATAATTGGTGTGGGATTGGGGCTGACCTGTGATTTTGCGATTTAATTGCCACAAAGACCGCCCTCCTCCTAATCACATCAGCACCTCGGCAATTTGTGGTCTCCAAACCGAAGGGTTCAGTGGTTTTACCCAGACTCCCCCAGTCAACGTGTATTTGTCACCAGCAGGGAGTCTCCAACCCAAAAGCCAGTCCTCAGTTCCCTATATCACCCCATCTCTCACACTCAGGAATAGCCCTTGGGGGAAAAAATCCTGAAGGAAGCTACATGAGCAATGATTGCAGAGAATAATGAAACAAGCACCGGTATATGGATTTAATGGACTAGATTGGCCTTCAAAAAAATCACCAAATGTACAGGACAGTAGAAACAACACCAGCTCTGGAAGCTGAAATTCAGTTGTGTCTGACTCCTTGTAACCCCATTTGGGGTTTTCATGACAGGGATACTGGGGTGATTCACCATTTCCTTCTCCAGCTCATTTTACAGATGAGGAAACTGAGGCAAGGGTGAAGCTAATAAATATCTGAGGATGGATTTGAAATCAGGCCAGGTGCTCTATTCACTGTACTACTTAGCTGTCCTCTGGAATCAAAGGACCTGGATTCAAATCCCACCTGACACTATCTGTGTAACTGAGCAAATTACTTAATCCCTTCAAACTTCATAGGGGGGTTGGATAAGAAAGAGAACTACCAATATCCAAGGAGTCTGTGATCCACAAAAACAAAAACAAAACTGTCAAGTAGCCCTGGACTAGAGGGTCTCTGAGGCTCCTTCCATCTTTAGCTCCATGATTTGATTATCCTAAGGGTTCAAAGAGACCTGGAAAGGCTTTCATGAGATATTGCAGGATGAAGAAAATGCCAAAGGAGATACACGCAACTGGTCACAGCATTGTAAAGGAAGCCAGCCCCCAAAAGCAACTGATGCATCAGGCAATATTCACACAATGTTGTAAAGGAAGCCAGTACCCAAAAGCACCCAGTGCATTGGGTAATATTCACACAGCACTGTAAAGGAAGCCAGTACCCAAAAGCACCCAGTGCATTGGGCAATATTCACACATGTTATAAAGGAAACCAGCCCCCAAAGGCACCCATTGCATTGGACGATGTTGGCCACAAATGATAAGAGTCAGACTAAGCTCACACATCAGTTTCTCATGGAGAAAGTGATGTGTGCACTTGGCCACTTGGTTGAACTGTTTTCAAGGGAAATGTACTGTCATTGTAACTTTGTTTGGGTGTTTGTTCAGAAGTGTCTGTTGCATCAGAACCAAATATATTAATTAAAACCCAAAGAATGTTACAGAAAATTCAACAGGGGTGTATTAATGCCATGCTATTGAGGGTGCACCAGGGAAAGCCTTGGGGAAGATCCAAAATTTGAATAAGACACTGCTTGTGACACACACACAAAGGATGATAATGTCTAATACAAACAAGAAATACTGAGAGCTACAAACTCAACAGAAGCACTCTAAGTAGGATATTGATAGAAGGCACCCCCAGATACCCAAAAAGGCTCAGGACAATGGTCACGTAGTCAGACAATCCGAATTCAGCTCTCACTCGCCTATCATTCCCTACTTGTATTTCATTGGATCAATCTCAGTACCCTCACCTATAAAATGAAGTGGTTGGACTCAATGACCCAAAGTTCTCTGCCAAGTCTAAATCCATGATCAAGGGAATTAAAGAAGGCTTCCTGGAAGAGGAGGTTGGATGAAAGGATCTGATATTTAAGGAGAAAGGCAAAAAAATTAGGAATCAATTCCCAATTTTCTCATGTTGTCAGTCCTTTTTATAAGGGTACTTTTCAGGCAGACAGAAGAAGGTTAATAGGTAACATCCAGTATCATATGGTCATTTAAACACATCTGTGTTCTCTTGTTTTGTTTTGAATTTGAAAAAAAGCTCCCCTTTTTATCATGCACCTGATACTCCTCAGGTCTATGGGATGACTGAAGAATGGATTACAACTAGAAGAGTCACAAGAAGATCCCTGTCCTTTGGATTCCAAGAACTATTTCCCTTTTAATGGTGAATCTGATTATTTGAGGGAAAGGGCCAACGGCACTTGCATGAAGCCAGCGAGCAACGGGCAGGTCTGCCGCTTCCTCATATTATTCCAAAAACCATCAGAAACCAAATCGCTAATTCCAGAACTCAAAGACACCCTTTTAGGGTCAGTTTTGCACAAGTCACCTAAATGCATGTGTGTATATATTCATATATATAAATAGATATAGATATAGATATAGATATAGATTAACTTTTTTTCAAAGCAGGAAAAAAATAAGGAAATAGGAAAGCCCATGGATGCTTGAGTTTTTTCATTATTCCAAAGGCTTTCTCACCTCAGATTCATTCCAATACAGGTTCAGAAGAAAAATATCCAAGGATAAGACTTAAATTCAAAACATGTAGCTGCTTTCTGGTGTCATTTTTTTTTCTTTCTGACTGAAGGCAAACCATTTGGCTGCTTGTTTCCAAAAAGGCATCTGTCAGCAATCAAAGGGGGAAGAAACGCATGGAGCAAATGCAATTGTTTGGAGTAGTGTTTCCTGGATCATGTTAAATGCTTAAATTGCTCCCCATTATGCTCACCAAATAATTTTATTTCCCACAATCATTGCAATATTTAGCATGTTGGATTTAATCTTGTTTTAAGGCTATTAACAACGGGCAAGGCTTGTGAAGGGCCTAATTGCTCAATGGGAAAGACGGGCTTCCGCCATCCCCATACAGCACAATGATAAAGTTAAACGTGCCTAATTGTTCTGGATTTAAAACACCATTATCCAATAATATTTATCATTTCTTTGTTCTGGACTACCGGGCCATCTGGAGTGAAATCTTCTCAGGCTTCACTCATTCACAAAGTGAAATCTGTCCTCTTGTTTCCCAGCTTACCTTGGGCACCATTCATAAATATTAGATGGGCCTAAGCGGGCTTGGGCCAGGCGCAGCCCATCCTCAGAAATGCGAAAGGAGATGAGAATTGGGGGGCTAATGATTGACAACACTGAAACAGCAAAGCTAAGCATTCTCGGCTAGCGCTGAAATTTCCACGTGCCTTATGGTGCTCCGATGAAAAGACAGAAGGCCAGGCAGGTCCTTGAGTAAAGAAGACCCCGTGGGTTTGCTTTATGTAGACAAGGAAAGAGGGATAAAGCGGACACTAATTCAACGACAGAAATACTGCTTAAAAAAAAAAAAAGAAAGAAAGAAAGAAAGAAAAAAGCTAACTTGATCAGAGGTAGAAGTGACTATATTTTGTGCAGTTCTTTCCAAATATTATCCTCCTTTTCCCTCAGTGGTCAGCTGAAAAAAGACCGGTCCATTTGAATAAAAAGGAAGTAACAGAAAACGATAAATGTTTTGGCAGGCCAGTTTCTGGCAGAGTTTTCTTCTCTTCCTGGATTCTTGAATCCTACTTAACACTTCCCAGGTTAATTCAGCCCCATTTTCTGTAAACAGAAATGATCCTCTGGCTCAACCAGAGGCGGGACACTGAGTCACCTCTGAGCTGGACAGTTGATGCTGTTGGTAGCCAGTCATTTCCTCATTCTACCTCCAACCCCAAAATTATATAAAACAGAGTGATTCATGTTGGGGGGGGGGGAAGTGGAGGAGGGGGAAAAAAAGGAAAGAAGGACATTTATTATTGAAATCATTCATTCTCTGAGGACCATTTTCCTGTTTTAAATTATTAAAAAAAAATCTTTAGGGGGCAACTAAAGGACATAGACCCTCCCAAAAGAAGTTGGGCTAGAAGAATTATTTACTAGGTAAAGAGTCTCAATATTGTTAGGGAAGTATTGACTTGTGGATTTAAACTCTCTTGTGTTTCAATGAGAGGATGTACAGTGTTAGTGAAACTGAAAATTATTGTGTTTTATAGAGTTCAAGAAAAAATGTTTTTAAACAGGAAAACCGGTTGGGCTGTGAGCGAGCACCTCTCTGCCAACACAGTTACGTTGCCCTCAGAAGCAGCAAGAAATGGCCTTGTCCAGATTCTAAGAGTTCGCTCCTAGGATATTTTCCAGAGCAAGCCTCTTCTCCCAAGATTTCCTTTACAAAAGCACAGAACTACTGGGAAAGAAAAAACTGCAGGGTGCATCTCACCAGCTACCTTTCTAAAAGGATTTCAGCAGGTCCTTGTTTCTTAATGCCATCAAAGGATTCAATATGACAGAAATTCTTCTCCCTGAAGCCCAAAGCTTATTTCAACCTTACTTTCTTATGACGAAAATACTCTCAAGTGTTCTATGTCACTCTAACTTTCCATGTATTTGTCTAAAAATTCCTCTTCCCCATCACTCTCTCATAGACAGCCCATGTGGTGGTTTCGTCACCCTGCCCCCCATTTCCTTGCAAAAGAATATGTGTTTTTTTTAATACAAAAAAAAATGGATTAATGTAAGGCACTTAGACAGGGTTTCTAGGATAAGGAAACCTAAATAGAGTAATGTGAAAATGACTGGTCCTTCTTCCATGTTAAAATATGAAAATTCTACATTTCTAGGATATCACAGGGGAGCCCTGTGTAGGTTGGAAGGGTGTTAGTGTATTATAATAGGACTAAAGAAAACACCAACATGTAATTAAAATTCATTAAAATATTATCCAGCTGATCATTCTTGTGAAAATCTAGTCACTGTAATAAAATGCCCGGAAGATCTCAGAAATGAGAAACTGGAAATATAGGGTCTCTTGTTCACCTCCCTCCAAATTCACAGACATATATATGCAGGGGTGCCGTGCAGATTTTTTTTTTCCAAAAAAAAATTTTTTTTAATTAGCTTTAAAATTGGAAAGTGGACCCATTTTTCTGGTTCAGGGATTTTTTTTTCTTTTTTAAAAAAATTTGATTTAGATGATTATGGGTGAACCGGACAAACCTAGCTGAAAATTGTCTAAATTATCGGCTCCCTGCTCTTGTCCTTCAGAAAAAGTGGCCGTGAAAACCAGATACTGAATACGAGAGAGAGAGAGAGAGAGAGAGAGAGAGAGAGAGAGAGAGAGAGAGAGAGAGAGAGGAAAAAAAAAAACCCAAAACATTGCATGATAGTCTCTAAGCAGTTCCATCTGTCAAGCAGAAATTTTAGGCTAATAGCCTGTGGCGATCTCCCTGCGTAGTCCACTACCTGCCTTTGTCCTATTAAATCTCTTTATTCTCCTTTTAAAAAGGGGGGAGGGAAAAAAAGGAGAAAAAGGAGGGGGGGTGGAAGGAAAGGAAAAACCTTGTAGACCAAAATCATCTGAGTGATGAAGCCCTAATTTTAACTGCCTCTTTGATGTGTGGCTGTGGGCTGTGGGGCGCTCCAAAAGCAGAGCTAAGACAGTGGAGCTGTAGATGACTTCTCATCTGCACCTCACCTTGCCACTGGGTCTGGGAGAGATTGGTTCATTGTCAAGGAGACTTTTTTTTTTTTACCCATGATTCCATATGGTATGGACCGGACTACATGTTGCCCAACATGCCATCGCAAATGTTTTCTCAATTAGGTGTCTTATCTCCCGTGAGTTAGCATCAGATGAGGCTTGCTGACAGCGTCATGGCAGCTAAAGCTTCCGATGGCTCCATCAAATGGCAGCTCTGCTACGACATCTCGGCCAGAACTTGGTGGATGGTGAGTTGGCAGCCGGAGCTGCCTTTTTTTTTTTTTTTTCCCTTCCTCCTTTTTTTTTTTTTTTCCGACTTTCCCTCCCTCTTTGACAAAATGTCCCAGACCTCACATTCATCAAATTAACATTTGATTTTTTTCACACTCTTCCAGGGCCGCCAGCCTGGCTCCCCCTGTTCCTTCTTGCCTCGTTCGCTCTTCCCCTGCCACTCTGGGCTCTAAGTTTCCAGGAGTTGGCCACAGGACAGAGCTTGTTTCTGTCTGGGGTGGGATAGGAGTGGGGGGGGCTTCGTCGGGGACGCTTGGAAAATTGATCATTTAATTGTGATGATTCTGTTTTAAGTGTGGAAAGTTTTCGCGCTGCACGTTGGGGTTGAGTGGGGACTTGACAAAAGTGGGGGTTTTGTTCTCGGTGCCTTAGTTCTGTCTTATACTCTGGTTTCCAAGGACAATATTTTCTGATGACCTGAGATGGAGAGTGAGAGGGGAGGAGGGGGCAGCTCCATTCTTAAAGGGGGGGCCGGTGGAATTAAAACTCCAACTAGTGAATTTCGAGGTCCACAGGCAGATGGCCTGAAATCGCCTCTTCTGAGGTCTGGATCTGAGGCTTCCCCACCACCTCCCCACCTCCAACTTCACTTCCTTTTGGAATAAAACAGGCCCCCCCTCCCTGGCCTCCTTGTCAGCACTCCAGGCTCGGGCCCCCCATCTTCTAGCTCCGAGCTGCTACGGGGCCCATCAAAGTTGGAATAAAGTCCTAACATGCGCCACAGAACGAGTTAACTCACATGTCGTGGTCGGCCAGGCCAGGCAACCTTTGACATCTCGTATCCATAAGAGGTAGAGTGAGTCAGGAGGATGCACAATGGTTCATTGTGGCCGGGGATGCCAGTCCTGTTGTGAGCAAGAGAGTCCTCAAATCATTACCGCCCTCGTTAGGGTGGTGTCCGTTAAGGATTAATTCGTTAGCAGCGCATTTCTCGTTTTCGGTAATTATTATTCTTGTGGCAAGCGTGAATTCTTCCAGGGAGAGAAAAAAGTTTGCTGCCAGAACAATGAATGTATTATCCGTTTCTAACTGGACCGTGAACTCCAGCTCATTTCACATAGATATCAGTTTAAAAAAAAAAAAAAAAAGAAGAAGAAGAAGGGGGGGGTTGTGTTTAGGGGGGCTGGGGGGGGACTAGCGAATGGAATTACAAAACAAGCCGTGATCGGTTTCATTGTATGAACCACTGAAACTGTTTCCCTTCCCTGGTCCTGCCCTGACTGATTTTCGGGATCATTTTGGGGAAGTTTTGAGGAGTTCTGAGAACTGAGAGACTTTTAAAAGTGACCTACGGAAGGATGGAAGCGGCTGCTCGGGGTGCATTGTATAGGCACATCCTGGGACTTGAGTTAAGGTGGCTGTGTGTGTGTGTGTGTGTGTGTGTGTGTGTGTGTGTGTGTGTAACTGTATGTATGTGGACGGGTTTGTATTTTTACTTTTAATTTCTTAACTCTCCATTAAAGTCTTGCCCGGTGGTTGCCAGGAAAATGTTGCTTTGTAGCCTTTGGTTAATTAGACTAGTGGAAGACTAACCACTTAGCTCCTGAAATTTTATTCACACTACTTATTTTCCAATTAGAGTTTCTGCCAGGGAGAAAATGAGTTTTTACTTGTATGCTCGGATGCTCTTACCTATTCTTTTGCTTCTGGTTACATGCGAAATAGAAATGTATCAATGAGTTCGGCGATTGGTTTTTTTAAGGAAAGTTGTAAGCTTTTGGGGGTGGGGGGGCGGGGAAGAAAAGCAGTGCATGCTGATGGACAGAGGGTATTTTTTATAGACTGTTACATTTTGGGTAGTAAAATGTGTCATCCTTTTATTTGGTGAGACTCACTGAGCATTGCTCCAAACGGGCACAACTATAATCTCTTTCTATAAAGTTTCCTTGGAAGTTGCTTTGCATTTAAAATTATTTTACAGATGTTTTACTGCTGGGGATATAAAATATAAAAGTGATGGAAACATTTAGTAATGCACTTGCCTAAAAATAAACAAGACGATAGCCACACATGCTGTTGTTTACATTGAACTCAAGGGAATCTCTTCCAAACTTTAAGGCACCCCTAGGTCTCTGTTCTGAAAGGAACAAGAAACCAGTGTTTTCTAAAGGAAGCTAGAGAAATTGACTTAAAGGAGAAATCAATTTCACTAGAGCTGAAATTAACAATGTAGGACCACATTTCGGAAACATTACTTGCAAATAATCGCAACACACATTTGCCATCAGTGATGGAAAATCTAGTCCTCTGGGAAAGAGAAGAACAGGTCTAATTAAAATGAAAGGCGAAATTCGGATTTCAGATTTATTTTTTTGTGGCTACTTCTACTTTCCCTTCTGACTGTCAGCCTCTTCTTTAACTCTCCCCCTCCACCCGCTGTGTCCCTTAACCAAAAAAGCAAACAAATAAAAACACCCCAAAACCAGACCAAAAGGGGGAAATGACAAATAAAGCAGATCCCACTTAACTAGAATCCTGATACAAGCCTAGAGTTTTTCATGGAAGGCAAAGAAAGCTTTGGAAATTACCTCATGCATCATCAAGGTCTCCCGCTGCAGAGTGAGAAACTTCAGTTGAGTCCTCCCAGCAAACATACAAAGGGATTTCACTGAATGCCCCTTCCGCCCATGGAGACTCAGCTGCCAAGGCCGGGATATGCAATTTTGCTTTTTAATGAATCGTAAACAATTTGTATGGCAAACGAGTTTGTTTGTTTTTGTTCTGGGGCATGTGTGGAGCGGAGTTCTAGCCAGTTACATAGTTATCTACTGTCGCAGAACATATCCAAATGATGGCAAGATTCTGTAATTTATTTTTTATTTTCTCCCTCCAAAAAAATAAAGACCTGTTATCAGGAAAGAAACTACTTTATAAAAGGCTGAGGAGAATGTCCTCTTTCCCTCTTTTTTCCTTCTCTCTTCTTTCACTCTCTCTCTTCATTTCCCTCTTCTTATGTGAATTCTAATTCTGTCTCCTTCTCTCCCCATGCTTATTGATAACTAGTGGGAGATTAGATCATTAGGTTTAAAAGGAACAGATTTTTGTCCTGGAGCTACGGAGCCCCACTCTTGGACGAGATATGGGTCCTTGGAGTAGCCATCCTCGCCTTCCAAATTAACCTTTCATTTGTGACGCTTATTTGGGGTTTATAGGTACAGAATGTAACAAATATTCAATTCGCCAAAAAGGAACAGGGGGTCAGGAGAGCCCCAAATCAAAGGAAAAAAAAAAATTTATTGCATCTACAACATGATAAACAAACTTTGTCTTTGACTAGAAGTCTGGCTTCTTCGTTATGTATAGATCTTTAACATTAATTACGTTTGTCACTGCCACTTATGAGAAATCTTTTGAAATCTGAGCCTCTCTTCTAATGCTTTAATCACGCAAATCAAGAAATAGATATTACGTATCAATTTAGACTAACGATGTTGTGACATCTCTCACTGAAACCTTCACGACAGGAAAATACAGAAATCCCCCTCCACTTCCAAGGTTTGCAAATGGCACATCAATCGCCTGAGTTACAAGCATAATATTGAGGGATTTCTTGACCCACAGAGCCTTTATTTATTGAAGTTCTATATGCCAGACAATATAAAAATGTGGGGGGGGGGGGAGACTCCATTGCAGTCATCTGTTGATTGATAAAAAGGTGCATGGGAAAATTGCAGTAATATTCGTCTTAAAAAAACATTTAACTTTACTTACTGGTAGGCAGTCCAAAAATAAAATTAGAATGGACAAAAAGGCAGAATATGAAATTACCTCTGTAGTTTCCTGAACTGATATTAGATCCTTGGCATTTATTTTGGATACCTTAACAGTGCAAGTCTTTTTTTTTTTTTTTTTCATCAAGAGCTGTCCATCATCCCATTAAAATTCTCAGGGCACGCCATTTTCCTCAAGGACCTTCTTGTACTCGGGACAATCTCCCACCATTTCAAAAGGGCTTGTGCACAGAAGGTTACAAAGTGTTTTGGTGACTTATCTTTTGCTCGAGTTTGATGATGTCAATAAATCCCTCAGCTCTAGAAAACTTGCAGAATGAATGACAATCTCACTGATGCATAACTAAGAACTCATATTTCATTGAAACCCCTTTTCCCACCTTTGATGGATATTTCCAATTCGCTGTAGAAGCTGTATTTTCACTCTTCATTTTTAATATGTCAGTTCTTAACTGAACAATGCTTGACAATCACTCTTTACTGATTTTTACTAAATTCAGAGTAAAGTAGCTTTTTTTTTTTCTCTCACATCGGTTTGTCCCATCTCTTTCGAAATATTGGTCAAAACATCGCAAGGCCAGGAAGGGTGTCCTATAATAGTTAAGTAGGAGAAGTGTAATCATGAAGAGCAGACTTGGGCCTTTGTAACTTGACTAAACTCTCAACATCAACTTCTGAGAGGAGGAGCGATTCTAAACAACTTTTTTTAAAAAATTATATTTCATGTTGTAATACAGAAGGATAGTTTTGCACATCTCTATTGACTGAAATGTCTTATTATGTAACCATTTAAAATGTCTGTGGCTTCTTATTCCAGCTTCATTTATAAATGTTTGTACCCAAATACAACGATTCTTAAAAGTATAAACCATTAGGGTGTACACCATTGGAGTCCCATTTCAATGAACAAATAATGTTTCTCTACTATAATTTCTTTTCTTCTCACACTGTCTAATAAAACAATCATTTTCCGTGGCTATAAGCCAATCCCACATGACATCTTTTGCAGTCGTGTTCACTGTTTGGGAAGGAAGGGAGCGTTTTGAAATCATGGATCCATTTGGCTGCTGGTTTTTAAAAATCAAATCCACATCGTCTCAGAGTAACTTTTTCAGAAATATGCTTGGCTGAGTCCGCAGACTTCGACTATCTTTTTTTAAAATCTTGATTTCCTATTCCTAAACTCATATTTCGCCTGTGAACTTTAGATAGTAAAATACAAGCTTTGTCCGGGTTGATTTTCTCCTCGCTTTCCTTCACCTGTCCCGAATATCATTTAAGGAATGGTTTTAATTTAAAATCCAGAGTCAGGGGCTGATTAGAAGACAGGAAATTGGAGGATTAAACTGTCTGGTTGAACTTCCTTTTCTTATCAGCACTCAGTAACTTACGCTGGATTATAAACTCAACAAGACGGTTTTTAACAGTGTGTTTTTCTGCACGGTTTTGTGTATGTTTGTGTCCATCGGTGTATGTTTATGAACGAGTTTATATGGAAACATGTGTCCCTAAAAGGAGAGCAGGGAAAGGGGCAAATTCTAAGCTGGTGTTTTGTTTCATTTTCCCTCCCACTAGAAATAGTGGGCTTGTTTGAGACCCAGACTGCTGGGATCCAAGGCCATCCAGGTTGGTTTCCTCAAGGATATTGTTTAAATGAAGTTGTTCTTTCAAGCACTTTTTATGAAGCTGAGAAAATAAGGAAGGAAAGTCTTTAAGGAAGAAAATGAGATTGATGGCATTGTTTTCTAAGAGAAAGATGGATTCGGGAACCTCTAAAGGGATCCTCCAGTATCAGAGACACCAAGACAGGGAAGTGAGGTGGCTGCCGGCTGAGGAGGAAGCTGGGGGTTAGCTCAGCTCCTTCTCTCCCAAATCGGAGAGGAAATCAGCTGAGGAACAGACGCGTGCTATGGGAGCATGGCTGGGATATCACAAGTGGAAGCATTCCTGGGACATGGAGGTGCAGGGGAATGACAGGTAGAGGCAGGAGGACTTTTGTGTGCACAGATCAGTGGGACCAGAAAAATCGCAACTCTCCTAGACTGAATTATTCCCAATGACCCTCCAACCTAGGAATGGAGTCTAGAACTTCATTGTTCTGTGAGTCCCCTCTCTGTCTCTTTGTTTCTGTCTCTTGTTGGTCTCTGTCTCAGTGTTTGGGTTTGTGTCTCTGTCTCTCTGTTTCCATCTGTCTCTGTGTATGTGTCTCTTCCTCTCAATATTTCTCTCTCTCTCTCTCTCTCTCTCTCTCTCTCTCTCTCACTCTCTCTCTCTGTTTCTGTCTTGGTTTCTCTGTGTGTGCTTGTCTGTCTCTGTCTGTCTCTGCCTTGACTAAGTGCCTCCCTCTGTCTCTGTCTCTGTCTTTGTCTCTCTGTCTGGTTCTATGTTTCTGTCTCTCTTTATCTCTGTCTCTTTCTCCCTCTCTTTTTCTTCTTCTCCCCTCTCTTCCCCCTGTCTTGCATATAGTTAGGGACTCAGAAATATGAGATGTGATTTTTAATTAACTGAAGTAGCACAGAATAGTGGACAATTTATCGGTCTTAGATCAGGAAAACCAGAGTTCAAATCCTTCCTTAGATGCTTACTATCTTTGTGACATCAAAAAAAAAATCTAATATCTCCACGCCTTAATTTACCGTTCTGTGAAGAAAGGGGGTTGGTTCTCAATGACCAGTTCCTAATCTATCCCTCACTCCATTCTGAAATGTGCAGCAAGAGCAATCTCTCTGGATCTCCTTTCCTCATATGGAAAGTGAGAAGGTGGGATTTGATGATCTCTGATGTCACTTCCAGTTTTAGATCTATGATCTGTGATTGGGATTCTCCTTATGTAATCCTTGATTCTAGGATCAATTAAAAGGAGAAATAGTAGATTAATTTGTCAATAAACATTTATTTATTAAGCCATCTACATTGGATCAGGCTAGGGCTACTAGGTGGTACAGTGGAGAAGGAAGTGGAAAGAGCATGGGGCTAGAATCAGGAAGTTCTAACTTCAAATCTGTCTTCAATATACTTACTAACTGTGTGACTGTGGACAAGGCACATAACCCCTATTTGACTAGGTTCCTCATCTGTAAAATGGGGACACACTGGAAAAGGAAATGGCAAATCACTCCAGTATTTTTGCCAAGAAATCCCCATGAGATCATGGAGAGTTGTATATGACTAAATGACTGGACAACATCAACAATATTCTGGGCAACTATGCTAAGCCTTGGGAATACAAAGAAGGGTACAAGACAGTCCCTGACCTCAAAATGCTTACAGTCTAATGTGATAGGACAGACAACATGCAAACAGCTATGTACAAACACGCTATATAGAAACATTTGGAGGCGATCAGCAGAGGGGGAGATGGGGAAAGCTTCTTGTGGGAAGCTGGATTTTATCTGGGTCCCAGAAGAAACTAAGAAGCACTAGAGGAAAAGATGAGGAAGGAGAAATTTCTATACATGGCCAAGATAAGTGCTGAATAAGAACAGGAATCAATTTCTGTTCATTGAACACAAATGGCTAGGAGCTGTGAATATCACTAGAAGTCTTTTTCCCCAGGATAATGACACACACACACACAAAATTAAAAGTAAATATAATGAAATTATAAAGATCAATAGTGTAAAGATCATAGTACATGTCAGGCTTTCTCAATGTATCAATTAATTATACTGATTTTTCCCCTTCTATTTCAAAAAGTTATCTCATAGGGAGAGATTCTTGGGCAGAAAATGAGAAGGTAAAAATAGAATATAAGGATGATGGAAAAACCAGAAAACATGAATTAAAAAACACTTTATAGAAGGCTGTTTGTCTATGAACCAGAGAGATCAAAAGTTCACATAGAAAAAGAAGGTGCTTTGTCTTTATGGTTGGGAAAGTTGAGATTGAGAGAAGGTAAAATATTTTCTCAACAGGTAATAAGTGGCAGATTAGACAGAAAATCAGGTTCCCTGCCTCCAGATCCAGCCCAGCTATACCAGAAGAATGGAGAACCATGCATTTAAAGTTGAGAGGGACCTTAAAGATTACCTAGTCCAGGGACTGTTTTGAGTTGAGTGAGAGAGAACTGCCAAAGCCCATTTTCTCATTTTCCAGATAGTGAAACTGAGGTTAAAATGGTACATACATACAGATACTCCTCAAAGATACAATCTTTACCCTTTTCCTACAAAATAAGCCTCGTTGCAATTGAAATAGAAAACGCACCCCCCTCAAGAAAAGAGATTCATGGCTCACATTCTTCCTTTGCAGGATTAAGGCCATTTATTCCGCCCCATGCCATAGGTGATTATCCCCATTCCCCTGCGAAGAAAGCAATGGCACATGAATGTGTCTTTGGCCGGCCCCCAAGAGGTCAGCAGCACAGGCACGGACCGCTCTCTGCCCTACTTAGGAAGGGTGCTGATGTAGTCTGGAACAGGAGGCAAGCGTGTGTTTCAAAGGATGCGATTAGTTGTATTAAAATACCAGTTTTAATCAAAATATGGAGGGCTCTGAAGAGCTCGATGATGAAACTAATCCAGTGTGCACATGTACACCCTTCCTAGTGGGCCAAATAGCGAGGAGATTCTCCATATGCTGCTCCATGTAGACTTAGCAAATGTTTCCCTCTCTTGAATGGATTCAGCACGGAAGGTCTGTTTTTTTCCCAAACACAGGCTTTTGAATGTAAAATTTGGATACGGGACGTCACCGATCTGTGCTTGCCTCTGCTCCGATGTCCAGAGCAGAACATTGCTAACCGAAGGTTTGTTCCAATGGGGATGGAGTTTTGCTTGAGAGAAGCCCCCCTCCAGAATATACGTTGACTAATGGGATGGAATTCAGGACACTCACTCCATGTAAACATCTATTTTCCAGACAAGTGCCGACCGTAAACTTAACAATCTGTCTCTGCCTTCGGTGGATTGTGGGAGATACCACATGGCCTGCAGATTTTTATTACTAATAATTTCAGCTTCCTTCATGGCCCTTGATCCTTCCCCCGACTGCTCTCTGGCTTTTCAAATGGATGATAATTGGGCCTAACAATCAAGGGTCTGATTCTCTCTGAACTGCAGGTCAGAGATTGGACCTGGGTCAGTCCAGAGTGGGCAGCCCTCTGAAAGGTGGCTCTCTTTTGGGGAAGGCGAGGCTTTCCATCCGGAAGGATAAACAGTGCCCTGCTGCTCAATAGAGGCAAAGCGTGATCCTCCACATAGAGGGCCTAGATAGACAGAATAGGTAACTCACCCATAGAGTCTGAATCCAGAACACTAAGAAAGATTGAAGCATACATTCACACATCCCCTGATGGATTAAAAGGCTTTCAAAGCACAGAAGAAAGGGTTCCTTCAAGTTTTAAATTTTGGGGATAAGATTTTAGTGAAAATTCTTCTCAAAAACAAATTACCTTATTTTTAAAAACTTATTCATGCTAAAGTGCAAATGACTGATAGGACATAGTATCCTGAGAACAGATTTTGAATAAAGGAATGACTGAAGGGGAAGGTGGCATTTGCAGGAGAGACTTGGATGGCAGAGTGGGTACAGTAGCAGACTTGGAACCAGGAGTTCAAATTTGGCCTCAGATATTTAACCAGACCTGGACAAGTCACTTACCCACTGCCTACCTCAGTATCTTCATTTGTAAATAGGAATAATAAAACATTTATCTCGCAGTGCTGTTGTGAGAATCCAGTGAGATAATATTTGTAAAGGACTTGGCGAACCATAAACGCTAGTGGTTATTATTATAGGCACTAGGTGATGCTACAGTGCATGGAGAGCTAGACTTGGAGTTGGAAAGACCCAGGTTCAAATGTGACCTCAGATACTTCATAGCTGTGTGATGCTGGGAAAGCCCCTTAACCACTGTCTGCCTCAGTTTGCTCATATGTTAAATAAAGATAATTTTTAAAAACCTTCTTGTGAGGATCAGATTAGATGTTTTACAAATATTAAAGTGCAATTATTGTAAAGATGATGATGATGATAGTGATGATGATGGTCATGATAGTGATGGCCTTGATAGTGATGATGGTATGGTGATGATGATGATATGGTGATGATGATGATGATGATGATGATGATGATGATGATGATGATGATAGCAGCAGTAATAATGATGATGATGATGGTTATGAGGAAGAAGAGTCTGGGTATTCAAATTCCAGGAGAAGAATCATTCCTTAGTGGTTAAATTGGGGATGACAAAGACATGTTTTATAAATTTCAGATTTATTTCTACCTGGCTACCATACCTGAAAGAAGAAAATTTCTCATTTCTATTTTTAAAATGTTGTTGTACTTTGCTTTTGTTTTACGTTCATTTCTTGTTAAAATTACTTTAAAAAATTAATCAAATTAAATTTTTGAAAAGTAATCCAATTTTAAATTTGATCCCAGTGGAAGAAAGAATAATAAGTCCTTTGATAATAACTATGCATAATCAAGAAAAATAAATTCCTACACTGACCAAGCCCAAAATGAGTCTCATTCTGAACTCAGAGCCTGGCATCTCTGACAGCTGGATAGCCTTCAATATCATCAGTCTTTTGGAACCTGTCTTTTGGTCATTGCATTAATCAAAGCTCTTCAACCTTTCAAAATGGTTTAATATATGTCCCCCTCCTCTCTCTCTTACACAAAGAATGATCTCCTGAAGCAAAAATCATGTTTAAAAAAATGAGGAAGGAAAAAAAATAATTGGGCAAAACCAAGTGCTCCATTAGCCAAATATACTCATATGTACAATGGTCCATACCCATAGCTCTTCATTTCT
Organism: Sminthopsis crassicaudata; assembly: GCF_048593235.1. Classification (NCBI taxonomy): domain Eukaryota; kingdom Metazoa; phylum Chordata; class Mammalia; order Dasyuromorphia; family Dasyuridae; genus Sminthopsis; species Sminthopsis crassicaudata. Next base: position 15,189,682 of record NC_133620.1, on the reverse strand, counting down.
ACAGAGTAAGGAAAGAGGTTAAAACACACATTTATGTAGCATCTTATATTCAGGAGAAAGAGTAAGGTCAAAGAAACTGAATTTGAATCCACATAAATTCCATGTGACTTTGGACAAGCCACTTCTCTGAGCCTCAGTTTCCTCATCTGTAAAATGGAGGAAGGAGGAGAGTGTTGCTAGACAGATATCCCTAAGACACTTTATGAACTAAATCTATGGTCTTGTGATTTTATCAATCCAATGAGATCTAAAGATTGCAAGTGTAATTATCCCCAATTTGCATTTGAGAAAGATGAGTTTCAGGGACATCACATGGCCATAAATGGAATAAGTGGATCTCAGACCCAAGTGGAACATCCCCTCCTCTTTGGATTAGGTTTGCCAGCCAGGAATAGGACAGAAAAGTATTTTTAATGAACAGGAAAAACAAATTGTGGGCGGACTATGTAGAAAAAAAATATATATATATATGTATATATGTATGTATGTATATATGTATGTATGTATGTATATAATGTGTGTGTATGTGTGTGTGTAACAATTTAAATAATTTACCCTTTTTCCCATACCTCTCCTTCCAATGTACATATGCCCAACAACTTTATTTCTTTCCATGATGGAAAAACAATATATTTTACTGAATGAAAAGGTTTTTTTTCTTTTTTTTTTATTTAGAATTTTTCCCACAGTATATATGCATGAGTAATTTTTTTATAATATTATCCCTTGTATTCATTTTTCCAAATTATCCCCCCCTCCCTCCACTCCCTCCCCCCGATGACAGGCAATCCCCTACATTTTACATGTATTACAATATAACCTAGATACAATATATGTGTGTAAATACCATTTTCTTGTTGCACATTAAGTATTAGCTTCCGAAGGTATAAGTAACCTGGGTAGATAGACAGTAGTGCTAACAATTTACATTCACTTCCCAGTGTTCTTTCTCTGGTTGTAGTTATTTCTGTCCATCATTGATCAACTGGAAGTGAGTTGGATCTTCTTTATGTTGAAGATTTCCACTTCCATCAGAATACATCCTCATACAGTATTGTTGTTGAAGTGTACAGTGATCTTCTGGTTCTGCTCATTTCACTCAGCATCAGTTGATTTAAGTCTCTCCAAGCCTCTCTGTATTCCTCCTGCTGGTCATTTCTTACAGAGCAATAATATTCCATAACCTTCATATACCATAATTTACCCAACCATTCTCCAATTGATGGGCATCCTGAATGAAAAGTTTTAAAGAAGATAAATCAGTTGCTTTTGTTTTTGTTTTTTGCTGAAGCAATTGGGGTTAAGTGACTTGTCCAGGGTCACATAGCTAAGAAGTATTAAGTGTCAGAGACCAGATTTGAACTCAGGTCTCCTGACTTCAGGGCTGGTACTCTATCCAAAGAAAAGAAATCTTTACAAATGAACAAGAGTGACATAGGGAAACTCCTAGGAGTACAAAGGCCCAAATTCAAGGACTAGAGTCATTACTGACATTGCTGGACTTTCCAATTCAATCCAACACATACAAATCAAGGGAAGTAAGGATCTGGACTGAGTCCTGGAGATAATGACAAATCCTAGACCCTATCATCAGAGAGTTTACAATCTGGGCCTTGGGCAAATCAACAAGCATTATTAAGTTATATATAAAAGCAAGTTGGATAGGACTGGATCAGTCAACAAGCATTTATTAAACCCCCACTAAATGTCACTTAGAGAGGCCATGGAAGTTGGCTTTGAAGGCAGCAGGAACACCTAGATCTTGAGTTGTGTCACCGTGAACCTCTGTCTTGATTTCTCAGTGATTCTTTAAGACTAAAAGTCATAGAGGAAGTGCTGGTGAAGAAGTGTTCTCATCTGAGAATTCAGTAAAATTGGAAGTCCCATCCCTAAACCGATTCTCATCTCCTGTGCCTCAGTTACTGTGCCAAGCACTGGAGATGGAGCCAAATGTAATCCCTGCTCTCAAGAAACTATTAGGGAGGAGTTCTTCTGTTGTGAGAAACAGCTTGTGCACAAATTGCATGCAAAGTAATTTGGAAAAGAGACATAGGCATCAATAATTAAGGAGAGAAGGGGATCACCCTATAGGAGGTAGCCCCTGGTGGGCTCAGTATTCAGGAAGTCAGGAATTCTCTTGTTTCTGAAGTTTTTTTTTTTCATCAAAAAACCTCACAAGTCAAATCTCCTTCCCAGTAGAATTTCCCAGGGATGGCATCTATCTCCCCCCAAAAAATCCTGTGTCAGCCCATTTCTCACAGAATGGAATTGAATTTTTTCAATGTATAGTAACTGAAGATTTTCAGAAAAATGCCTTGGTATCAGGGAAGACAGGGCAATATCAGGGGTTTCCCTGACTTAATTGGGAGAGAGTTCACATTTGTATAAGGTTTTTTTTTTGGGGGGGGAGGGTCACATATATCACTTCATTTGACTCTCAACACTAACCTACATGACAGAAATTGGAAGTATTTTCAAGCCAACTCACCTACCTCTCAACCTTTTACTTATATGGAAAGTGAGAGTTCCCAACGCATAGTAGGTATTTCATAAGTGTTTGTTGATTGACTAATTGATACAGTGGGAAATGATTTAGCCCAGAACACAAAAGCACTTTAAGAAGTAAGAAAATATCTAATCCAACTCCTATAACAAAACGTGTTTGCTTTGTTTTTATTATTTTGGTTTTTTTTTTTAACAAATTATATTAATTATACTAACCTCCTGAAAGGCAATGGAGTACAGTAGATAGAAATCTGGCCTGAGAGCCAGGAAGCCCTAGGTTGAAATATAACCTTTGACATGTTAGTTGTGGAAGTCTTTCTTATTTGTTGTGGAAGTCTTTCTAAGAGGAGAAATTATAAACAAGTTGCAATCAGCCTCGGTGATGGGATTTTCCACTAGTGAACTTGAAGCTTCTTGACCAGATGTTATCATCCCACTCCAAAGCTCCCCACTTCTGCTCCCTAGTTCAATGCATAGGACAAAGAGACAAAGGAGCTAGTGTTACAGTAATGTCCTTCTTGCCCACCAAAAGCCAAAGTCACTTAGGATGGGATTCAAGAGCCACCTGGCTTGGACAAACTTCTTTAATAGGAAAGTCCAATTTGTTGTCAATAGTTCCCACTCTATAGTGCTTCTTTCCTTTTGTTATATTATGTGATCTTTACAGCAGCCTTATTAGGCAGGTACAATTAGTGTTCCATTTCACAGATGGAGAAATTAAGATGTATGGAAGTTAAATGACTTGTCCAGGATCACAAAGCTAGTCAGTGTCTAGAACAGAACTTGAACTCAGGCCTTCCCATCTTAACATACTCTATTTCTATCTTCATCATCATTGCCATAACAGACAAAATGGCCAATTTAAGTTACTGGGTGCTGAATCAGCTATGAAGTATGCTAAAGGGCTGAACCAGCTACAAAGTATTTTAATAAAGACATATCCTTTGGGAGAGTTTCCATTATAAATTCATCACTAGTGCTTACTGCAATACCTGGCACATAGTAGGTGCTTAATGAATGTTTACTGAATTTATTGAATTGAATTTCCTCCAGGTACATAATTAGCAGTAAATTATATTATTGAATTTTAAGTTTTTTCTACCTCTGAAGTTTCTACTTCTTCAGAACTTTTGGTTCTGAAAGAACCAAAAACAACAAGAAAAATGGGTTGAACCTTTTACACCATAGAGAGGACTGATTTATTCTTTGCTGTTTCATCATGTGACTCCTGACTCTATATTACCCCCCAAAATCTGTTTTCTCTACAGATTCTCTCATAGTGATCTCATCATTTCCCATGGTTTATTACCCCTAGGAAGGTAACTCCCATGTTACCTTCCTGTATCTACCATGTACACAGCCACAGTATCGCTGCAAATCCTCAGTCACACATCACCAAGTACCTCTAAGGTATCTCAAAACTAGGCGTCCCAAACCCAACATGTCAAATAGAGAATTCACAAAATTGATTATAAACTGCTTTACTGTTCAACCCAGCTGGCTATTTATAGGTACAATGTCTCCACTTGACCAACAGCTGATGTGATAGTCCAGTATCTCAGCTCCAGAAATGGGCTGAACCTGATACTGGATTGTTTCCCATCTACATGTTCAAGCCGATCTTTCTTTCTTCTCCTCAGCTTCCTTTAAGGATTAGTGTTTGGTACACAGTAGGTGCTTCATAAATGCTGATTGGATTGGACCTGAAGTCAATTCAGGAGTGATTTTTATAGCAAGCCTTCCATGAGTTCCCCAATTATTAGTATTTCCTGTGCACTTGGACTTAAAACACACACACACACACAGAGTCACATAAACAAACACACACAAACACACCAAAATTCCTTTGTATTTGCCTTGCACATTTTGTATTGACTTAACTGTAAATATATTGCTTCCTTACCAGAGAATGTCAGCTCCATGAGGGTTCACTTTTGCCTTTGTATTCCCAGTGCCAGGAACAAAGTAGACATTTTCTAAATGTTCTGTTGATGAATTGCTATTGATTTCTTTAAGGGGATGAAAAGAAAAATCAATATCATATAATTGTTGATCTCAAAAAATTTGCAAGGGTAAACACTGTAATGCAGTAGGGAAAATAAGGACTACCCAGAAAGTAGACCTGGATTCGAATTCAACCTCTGACATTTGCTAGTCATTGACCAAGGGCAATTATTTAGTTTCTTTATACCTCAATTTATAAATGAATATATCTTTATAGCTCCTTTATACAATGGGTATAAAAATATCTGTAGTAACTTATTCCCTGTTTTGAGATTCAAATGAGATTAAGTGGTAATTTTATTTTAAATCTTGAAGAACATGGAATTCTCAGTGAAAACTAATAAAGACATATCTCTTCAAATTACATAAGTGTATTTTTTAAATCTTTTGTTCCTATCACTTCCTACTCCCAAATATATGAGTCCCCAGTATAAAATATATATATATATATATATATTGCTTTATATATATATATATATTCGCTTTGTACATACACGTCAGGAATTTGCTCATGTTTGTTGAATTGAAATAATCATGGTGGAGCCAAAAGACTGATTTAGAGTCGAGGCAGTGGGGTTCAAATCCTGGCAAGCTTTTTAAGACCTCTGGTCTGGACTGGATGGGGTGGGGGAGATATGTCCTCTGTTAAATGAGGGCAGTCGAGATAGAAGGTCTCTAAATCCCTTTCAGGTCTAAACAGATGATTTCCTGATTTATTGGCTCATTGATCTACTTGAAAAATGAGGGGAGTGGCCACTGCCCAGCCAGCTTTGACCATGTATCCACCTCTCTCTGACCCAAAGCTCTGCCCCAAGATGCTCAGCTCGTCTTCTCTTGCCCAGATCCAACCCCCCACATCCCATCCTATTTTCACCCCATATCACCTCTACACCCACAAAATGACCCTGAGAAGGAAATGGCCAACCAATCCAGGATCTTTGACAAGAACATCCCAAATGGGGTCATGAAGTAGGACATGACTGAAATGAGTGAACACCAGCATGTGCACATGATGTTTTATTCAATAGGCTCTCCCTATACGAATGAATACACAGGTACTGTCCCAAATGTATACAAATATATTTTATATTCAATTACATGAAAGTCATTCCTGGGGAGACCATATAACCTCAGATGAGCCATAAAGGAAATTTTCCCAACCTTCCGCCCTTCAAGATTTTTTCCCAGACTAAATTAGATTAAAGTGAACCAAAAATAAAGCAAACTTCAAAGATAAATCACTTGAAGAGTTTTACTGGAGAGCAACATGGAATCTTATTTAGGTGTAGGATGGGAAACAGGTTGGTTCATCACAGAATAATGGGACTGACTGCACAATCTCAAGGTCAGATGATCCCTTAGTAACCACCAAGCCACAATTAAATAAAGAACCTGCTCTACATCATGTCCAGCAAAGGGTCACCCTGATGTTGCTTGAAGACCTTCAGTTGAGAATAATCCACTAATTCCTTGAGCCAATTAGCCAGTCATTCATGATTTGTTAGGTGCTTATTATGGGCCAAACACTGTGCTAAGTGCTGGGGATATAAAGAAAGATCAGAGATAGCCTCTATACCTGAAGGCTTCACAGTACAATTGGGGCACAGCTAAAGACGAGATCAGAGATGATTAACAGAGGGACAGCACTAGAACTAGGGAAGCTTGGAAAAGGCTTCCAGCCGAAAGTGAGAAAGTGAGGTTTTAGGTGAGTCTTGAGGGAAACCAGGAAAGGTAGAAGAAGGATGGAGAGAGTTCCAGGCAAGGGGAACAGAAAAAAAAAAAAAAAAAAATTCCCAGCCTGCAAGTGGAGCATCTTGTCTTGTTCAGGGAGACCTTTCTCTGCCTCGGTATCTCAACTGGAGAGAGAGAGAGAGAGAGAGAGAGAGAGAGAGAGAGAGAGAGAGAGAGAGAGAGAGAGAGAGAGAGAGAGAGATTGAGATTAATAGTCCTTATCTAGCAGGGTTGTTTAAAAGATCAAATGAGAAAATATTTGTAAAAACTCTTAGCACAATGCTTGACACATAGTAGGTGCTTAATAAATGCTTATTCCCTCCCACTCTCTGATGGTTTGAGTTCAGAGAGTGACTTGGTTAGACCTGTTCTTCAGGAGAGCTTTCCTTGATAAGGTTTTTGCTTTTTTCCCTAACCTCAAATCACAAGCAGGCTTTCTACAACCGCCATCTTTTGCTGATATTGCTTCCTGGGGCCAAGAAGAGCAAGTCTCCTCCCTCTTCTGGAGGCTTCTCTGAGCCAATTATTCCAGTTCTTTCATTCAGGAGTCACTTCCCACAGACCAGCCTCCCTCCTCTGGACCTTATCGCCCTTATCAGTGTCTTTCCTGAACCAGGATGACAACTAGGCAATAAGATCCTCCAAGTGGGATGTAACCAGAACACAAAATGGCAGAACCCCTTACTCCTCAGTCCTGCAAGGGAAGCTTCCCTTAATACCAACCAGCTTCAAGTTAATTTCATGCATTTACTCATTGATCGTACTTATATGTATATAAATATGTAGGGCTGATGACTGAGCCAAGTTCCTAAGGAAGTGCCCCTGTGCAATGCAGGTATCTGTAGTTTATAGGCCTGGACAAGTTGCCTCAGGAGGAAGTAGTTAAATGACTTGCCCATGATTATCCAGCCTCTTTCTGTCACAGGTCACACTCGAACCCAGGTCTCTAAATATGAGCCCACTATCAGTTACACTGTGCTGCCCCTCAAAGGGATCAATATGTATGTAGATAGGCACACTGGGACTTAGGAGACATTTATTGATTGATGGATTATTGGTAAATTATGTGTTTCTATGGATATAAAATTCAGAGTATTAGGCATTTATTTAAATACGTATTCATTCATCTTAGAAACATTTATTAAATATTTTCTAGGTATAAGGGGATGAGCTAGAAACTGAGGGGAAAGGAAAATACAAATAAAACACATTCCTACTATCAAGAAATCCTTTTTCCTCATCTCGCGCCATTTCTCTTGGAGAGAAGGCAGAGGAAATTTAAGACCAAATCAAGAGATGGGGCTCAAGCCTTTGCCATGGCTCAACTGGGGGGTGAGCTCCTCCTTTCCCACCAATGGTCCACTCACTTCCCAAAGTCACCGTCCCACCCACCTGATAAAAAATGTGCCGTGGCTGCAGCAATGGAAGCCAATGCAAGAACTCCCACACCTATACCTGACCAGGAGATGCAATAACTAGAAGTGAGGAGACCTCAGAGGATATCACATCCCGCATTTCGGAAATATGACTAGGGACTCACATCACTCATGCAACAATTTGTGGTTGCAAAGCACTTCTCATCGAGCACACATGGGCACATGCATGGGGGTCTGTCTCTCTGTAGTTCAAATATATATGTATATATATATGTGTGTATGTATATATATATATGTATGCATATATATAATATGTGCATGCAAATTTGTATATGTATGCATATGCACCATAACATATATTGTGTGTTATGCATGTACAATACAAGTGTGCTTGCATATGTGTGCACATGTTGTATGAACACATGTGTTGCTTTGTATTGTATACATATGCACACGCTAGATTGCTTACACACTGTGTGAACATGCTACATATTGTGTACCTTGTGTCCATATGTGTGCACATATGCAGGTTGTGTGTGCATATGAATACATGGGGGAAAGAGGCAGACAGAGAGAAAGAGATGCAGAGACAGAGACAGAGAGAGAGAGACAGAGAGAGACAGAGACAGAGACAGAGAGACAGAGACAGAGAGACAGAGAGAGAGAGACAGAGACAGACAGAGACAGACAGAGAGAGACAGAGAGAGACAGAGACAGAGACAGAGACAGAGAGACACAGAGAGAGACAGAGACAGAGAGACACAGAGAGAGACAGAGACACAGAGAGAGAGACAGAGAGACACAGAGAGAGACATAGAGAGAGACACAGAGAGAGACAGAGAGAGAGACAGAGAGAGAGAGAGAGACAGAGACAGAGAGACAGAGACAGAGAGACAGAGACAGAGAGACACAGAGAGAGACACAGAGAGAGACACAGAGAGAGACAGAGAGAGAGAGACAGAGAGAGAGAGACAGAGACAGAGACAGAGAGAGAGAGAGAGAGAGAGAGAGAGAGAGAGAGAGAGAGATTAAAATTCAAAGCTGCAATTTCATTGATATAAGGAATTTGTCCAGTGAAGAAAGCCCTTCAATGGAGGGGGAAGGGGAAGGGAATAAGCACAAAATAGCACCTCCTCCGTGCCAGGCACTCGCGTGGTACAATCACTCATGCTTCACAGCTGAAGACATAGTTTTAGAGATGGATTGTCCCCACTTTAGAGCTAAGAAAACTGAGGTCAGAGAGTCTTAAATCTCATGATGAAAGGGACCTCAAGGGCCATCTTCTCCAACCTCCTCCTTTTCTAGATGAAAAAAAAAAAAAAAGGGTTTACAAAAGTAACTTATCCAAGACAGGATCTGAACATTCCAAATCCTTTCTCCAATTCCACAAGGTCTTCCAAAATTGGGAAGTTCTGTGTTCTAATATGCCTCGAGCACTTAATCTCCATGTGGCATACAATAGGTACTTAATAAGTGTTTCTTGACTGACTGACTTCAGTTTTTTCTATGTTCTAATTTTAAGAACCTTCCACTTCATGTTTTACTCCACGTCCCCACATTCTCTGTCTTAAGGTACCTTCCAGTTTGGGCAATCTCTGATCTAAGGTCTCTTTCATCTCCTAACGTGTACCTATGGCCTGGCTTTGGTCTACCTTTTCATGTCCCCTTGGGTTCTAAATCTATGAAGCTAGGCTCAACATCTCAGAGAGTACAGGGGTAGAAGAGATTCCCTCCTGTGGGAAATCACAGATCCTTGCCATGAAGATCCAATCACCATAATGCTTGGGAGTCTCTTGATTCTTGGCGAGCCCTTTCTCCTCCACTATTCCCAATCCACCAAGTGGTTTCTTGAGTCAAGTCAAGTAGCCCTCCTTACCCTTATTTTACAGATAGATTAAATGACTTGCTCATAGTGACACTGGAGTACCTAACGGGGAACAGAACTGGAACTCAGTCCTGCTTTTGGATCTCTCAACATCCTTGGACCACCAAAAAAAGCCTCCATCCTCTAGGGCAGGCCAGCCAAGGCTGCACTTGCTAGTGGGAATGCCTTTGTGGCTCACCCTTAAGTAAGAGATCGGCTTCTGCTTGGAAAGCTGACAAGGTAACGGAGCTCCTGTGTCTGTCCCCTTATGTCACCCCCTCCTGGAAGCTCCTCCCCGCACCCAGCTCCGTCTCATCTCTCGGTGTCTGTGTGCGATTAGCCAGTGCATTCTCTCATGTTGCTTCAGGCCTGTGTCAGACGGCTCCTGGTGCAGCGAGTTCGCTGCCGTTCCAGGCCAGACATCCTTTATCGTATCGCGTTCCATCACTATCTTATCAGGCGAGCCGACTCATATTGCCCCATTCCAGCAGGCCCTCCCTCGCTTTACCTGGCTCTTTGGGAGCGAGCTTCCCATAGGCTCAAGCAAGCTCCCGGCCGGGCTCTTGGAAGACTGACTAGTCGGCTCTATTTCATAACAGGGAAGCTCAAATTGTAAATGTCTGAGCAGCCAAGATGTCATCCCGGCTCATCCCCCTTCCACGCTGCCCATTTCCCGTGCCAGAATAGAGAGTCAGAACCAGGCTGGCTTAACATTTCTGGCCTAAGAAATGGAAATGTCTGGAAGCAAATTGTTAGAGTAAATCCTTCTAAATCCAAATGGACTTCAGCCCCCTCACTTCACATATGAGAAAACAGAGGCACAAAGAGAAGCCATGGTTCGATAGCTAATATAATAGATTAATATAATTATATTATATATTAATAAATAATTGTTTATATTAATATATTATATATTATATTATATTAATATAATAATAAGTGCTCTGGGAGGATTGGAACCAAACTCTGCTTGGCTCCAACCATAGTCCACCATACTACAGTGGGTCTATAAGTTCTCCTGAGTGGCCCAAGTTTCAGAGAGCTTAAATGACTCACCCACAGTCATACCATTTACATATCACAGAGAGGATTTGTGCCATAATCTGACTAATCACAAGACCAGTTCTCTTTCCACTAAGCCACACTGTTTCTTTATTATCACTAGTTGCTAATAAGCTAATGATAATAGCATTAGCTTATTATGGATGTTAAAATATATAGTAATGATCTCACTTCCCAGACATAGGTAGTAGATTCATATTGATAAGAATAAAAGTCATTCCCCAATTAAGAGTCAAAGGATATAAATAAGGACTTTTCAAAGGAAAAAATCCCAGCTACCAATATTTTATATATTGGCATATATTTTTTCATATTTATATATTGGCATATATTTTAATGATCCAAATAACTGATAATTAGGGAAATTAAAACAAATCTGATTAATCATCTCATATTCATCAGATTAACAGAAAAGAAAATGACAAATGCTGAAAGGGCTATGGAAAATAGTGCACTATGGATCCATCCATGAGCCAATCGATCATTCTACAAAGAAATCTGGAACTATGCTATAAAAAGACATTAAAATGTGTAATATCTACCACTAGTAGGTCTATTATCTTTAGAGAAATCAAAGAAGGAGAATAGGACTCATATGTACACTTTATAATAGCTTTTTATCATGACAAAATAATGTAAATGGAAAGGGAACTCATCAATTAGAGGAGAGTTGAATGACTTGTGATACATGAGCCTGATGGAATACTATTATTCTGTAAGAAATCTGAAGGGAATGGAATCAGAGGAACTTGGGAAGATTCGTATGAACTGAGTCTGAGTGAAATTGACAGAACCGGGTATATCATTTATAAAATAACAACAATATCATAAACAATATCATAAAGACAAATAACTTACATTTTCATCAACATAATATCCAATCCCAGAGGACCGTTAAAGAAATACTCACTCCCTAATAGAAAGGTAAAAGGCTCAGAATGAAGACTGAGATTACTTTTATGGACATGGCCAGAGTGAGAATTAGTTTCTTTTGAATAAATATTTTTGTAACAGGTGTTTTGCTTTTTGGGTTTTTTCCCCCCTTTCTCAATGGAATTTGGGATGAAGTCAGGGAAGAAAGAGAGGAGAAAGATTAGACAGATTTTCATTGATTAAAAAATAAAATTTGACTAAAATTAAAATATAGCATTTAAAGAAGGAAGAAATAATAGCAATAGTAAACATTTATCTAGCACATGAATGTGGACAAAGCATTTTAAGTACATGATTTCATTTAATCCCTGCAGAAGCCCTGTGAGGCGGGTGAGCATATTATATTCATTTATATCTGGGGAAACTGAGGCTGAGAAAGGTGAATGAGTCCCATTGGAGCACAAGACTTAACATGTGTCTAGAGTAGGCCTCAAACTCACATCTTCCTGTCTCTAAGACTAGCACTCTATCCACTGGGCCAACCTATTGGAAGTATACTCACTCTTCTTTCAAACTGCTCTTCAAAAGAGCTATGTTATCAAATTTAGAAATGTTGCCATAGGTGACAATCAAGCAATCAATGGGAATTTATTAAGCAGCTATCACACACCAGGCATTATGTTAGGCACTTGAGGATGCAATGACAAAATTGGGAGGAAAAAAGGCTTTCAGAGAACTCATGTTCTCTCAGGGAGACAAGAAACTGATAATCTCTCTGATATTCTTCACTCTTTCCCAGCCCCTTCTCTGGCTGGTGTTCTCATCAATGGGCCTTCTTTCCAGTGATACAGGAAGATGTACCTGTCATTCTAGAAAAGTCATCAATAACCTCCCATAAATTTTCTGCTTTGATTCCATCCAACATGCTGGAAGACTTCTTCAACTTCCCTAAATGCCTCCATTTCCTAAGAAAATTCTCTCAGGTTCTATTTGGAAATGCCATCTTCTCAGATTTGGGTTCTATTTAGAAATGAGGCCCTAGTTTTTGTTTGTTTTTTTTTTAGAATATTCACAGTTTCCTATCAGCCATGCTTTGGCTAGAATTTGGCACCTGAGGATCCAGTTTATCTGGACATTGAACTTCAGGATTAAGTTCTGGCTCTGGCACACCATTAAATCCTCCTTCCCAAAAGCCTGCCACAGATTACTATTGAACATTTTCAAATCTAAGCTTCCTGAATCTTGCTCTTGATAATAAAAGCCTCCTAACCACACTTCCCACCACAAGCCCCTTTTGAGCAGCGTGAAGTGTTGAGTTTCTGATAAGACCCTTCTGCTCAAAATCCAACTATGGTTATCCATTGACTATCAACACAAACCTGAATTTCTTCTGTTGGCGTTTTTTGTCGATATTGTTTCAATGTCGATGATGGTTAAAATTTCAGAATCACAAACTGACAACAGCGACCCAAATGGCCGACACTCTGATAATCTGGTCACAAATGGAGAAGGCCCAGGGTTTGGCCCACATAAACTCCTTTCAATGGACTTGTCCAAATTAATCTCATGTGATTCCTGAACTATTCTCTACTTGTATCAAATGGGACTATTCAAGATCACCCAAACATAACCCTTCATTGTTCATAATGCTGCCCAGGATTATCCTTGTTTATCTTGACCTCATTTATCCTTGCTATTATTGGACCTATTCTTGGAGGTCCAGAACAAATGTCATCTCTTGAAGTCTTCTCTTACACCCTTAGCTTTCACTTTCATATGATTTCACAGCATTTTGTATTCTTTTTAGGCACTTGTTCTTTTTTTTATGTGGAAGGGTGCAGCTTAGTCCTATAACTTCATTACCTAAGGAACTTCTCCATGTGGAAAAATCGCTTCACCAACACAGATTAATTACTCCTCTGTCAAACTTATACTTTCACTGGGAACCTCAAACAACCCAATGCAATAAACATTCATTAAGCACATACTATATGACAGGCCTTGTGCTAAGCACCTTATAAACATTATCTCATTTGATCCTCACAAGCCTCCAAGAGAAGTGCTACCATTCGCCCTATTTTGCAAGGGAAGAAACTGAGGGAGAGGAGTGACTTGCTCACGCAGCTTGTAAGTTTCTAGGCTAAATTTGAAAACTCATCTTCTGACTCCAGAACCAGCACTTGGCTATCTAGATTTCCTGAGTGAATGAAGGGACCCCAACTTAGGAGTCTCTACCCCCTCCTCTATTCCTTGACACTGATATTAAATTGGTATGAAGAGGCAAGATGGAAGGAGAATCATAGCTAAGGAAATGCCCGTGTTACTTTCCTCACAACATCCCTGTAAGGATCATTATCCCCATTTTACAGATGAAGAAACTGAGACCCAGAGCTCAAACAGCTTGGTCACAAAGTAATTAAAATGGGTTTTAAAAAGACCAGAGTCTTTTCTGACAGCTCCAGAGAGTGGTTCACAAAGCAAAGAGCTGTAAACAGGGGAGGGGGAGGGGGAAACAATCTTCTAGCTCCAACTCCCTTGTATTATCATGAGAGGAGATGAATGCACACTTCAAAGAAAGAAACAGACCCCTTTGAATAAGGTGTGGCTGAACCTTCAGCCCAACCAACTGGAAGCCAGAATCATTTGGTGGCGCCATTTGCAATAATCCTCACCACCTGCTTCTTCACACTGCTCTCAGGGCTTGTGTTCCCCTCTGAGAGGGGCTGGGCAGCCTTGAGTGAAAGGTGTGATCTACAGTATTAGAATTCCCGCCACAGGGGAACATATGGAGGGAGAAAGAAAGTGTATAGATACGTATGTTTCTGTTTAAACTCCGCGTGCATTTCTGACTTTAGATTATTTTGCCTTTAAGCTAAACTGCCTGGGTCACATATACGGCATATGTTGTTACCACTTGCCTTTTCTGGGCTCAAGATAATCGAGTGAATAACTGATATTGTTTCACCCTCGACCATGGCTAGGGTTTCAGAATCGCAAGTCGACAGCACTGGCCCAAATGGCCAATGCTTTGATCGTCTGGTCACAAATGGAGAAGGCCCGGGGTTTTGCCTTTTTTTTTTTTTTTAAACTTTCTCTATTCACTCGATATGCCCAATAAAATAGCGGCCATCAGGAGACCGGGCACGTGTTATGGAATGGATGGGAAATTATTTGGTTCATCATCCCTAATGAAAAGGAATCGTGACGAAGGCATCCCGGCATTCACCACATCGGTAGCTTTTGTAAACAGCCTCCTAATTGGCCTCCACCAAGGCATCCGCTTTGTCTTTTTTCCCCAACAATCACTACAATGCAAGTTCTCCTCGAGGCCCAGAATTATAATCCTTCATCCTGGATTTCTGTCAGAGGCTCACAATAACCCTTGTGTGTGCCTGGGCCAGTTCCATGTTGGGGGGAAAGCCTCTTCCCCTTCGAATTTTAATGAGAAACCAGGTGGTAGGAAAAGGCAAGGTTGGTCCCAGTCCTACCAGAGAAGGCTAGGAGGGGGTTGCAGTAACACTGTATTAGTCATGAGGCAGAGACGGAGCCATGTTGACATGACTTGAAAGTAGCATTGTTGAGGCAGTGAGGATGTGAGAAACACTTGCTAAACTAAATGAGTTTTGCAGTTGCATGCACATTTGTGTGATCCTGTTTATTGATGCCTGAAACAATTTGCAAAATAGAAACAAATCCACTAAGGAGAAATATGCTCAGAATTATTTGTTTATGTGACAATTTTAAAAAACACACAAGGAATCCAACTGCCACATTTCATGCACTAAATATACCATATGTGGAGACTTCGTCTCAGAAAATAGCGTGGCAACCTTTACCGTCTGAGCTGCACGGAACAATGAGAAAGCCCCCAGATGCAGCCACCAACTCGGGCAGCCTACGCTCGGGGACCCAGAAACTGAAGGCTAAGAAGGTTGAGTCGGGGAGCTACCCCAGATGTGGAGGATACACCTGGAATGCCGTGACTATGGTGGCTGCTGCTGCTTCTACCTGAGAAGTGGAGGGAAGAGCTCTTTTCCTCCCTAAAAACATGGGAAATGTACAAGTTCCTCTCCATGGAAGAAATGTCTCTGAAGTATAAAATCTGGTGCTGGACAGCACCCCGGGATGACAGATCCAAAGTTCAAAGGGCCCTCAGAAACCATCTCCTCTAAACCACCCTCCATATTATAGGCCAGAGAATTTTAAATGATCTGTTCAAGATCATAGGATCGTACTATACTATCGTTTCAGGGCTGGCCAACCATTCCAAGCCCTTCATTTTAGACATGAGGAAGCAGAAGCTGAGAGAGGTTGAGTGAGCCATGCCATAGAGTTAGACCTGAAAGATCTCTCAGATCATCTAGTCAAAGGCCTTCATTTACAGATGGGGAAACTGAGGCTTAATGAAGTAAAATGACTCACCCAAAAGATCACCTAAGTGGGGAGGATTTGAATGCAAATCCTCCGATTTCAGATTCAATATTCTATCCACCACCCCATACTTTAGAGCTCCTCAAACGCTAATTGTAGATAATAAGTGAAATGATTTACCCTCAATCAATCAGGGACTAAGTGGAAGAGTCTGAATTCAAAGCCAAGCCTTCTAATAGTAGGGGCAGTGCTCCTTTCTCTGTAATGTGCTGCCTCTCTGTACTCTTACCTGGATTATTAAAACAATTTCATAAGAAGGTTTCCCTATCTCAAGTCTCCCTCCTCTACCCTATCTTGCCAAAGCTGCCAAATAAGCATTCCTCCAGCTAGGCACCTTAACACAATACCCAGCACACAGTGAATTCCTAATAAATGTTTATTGACTGGCTGCCCACCCTCTCTCCTTCATAAAAATCTTCAATGACTCCCAATGACCTCTAGTATAATGTCATTTATAGACCTCCACAATTTGTCACCCACTTGCCTTGCCAATCTTATATCCCATTTCTCCCCTTCACACATTTTAGTCCACCTGGCCTGCTGATGGTATTCTATATATGTTACTTAACCTCCTATCTCTTTATCTTTATATAAGCAGTCCCTCACTGCCTAAAATATACTTTCTATTTAATCATCTCTTAGAATTCTTGACTTCCTTCAAAGCACAAAAGCCTTTCCTGTTTCCCCCCAGTCCAGAGCCCTCTCTCCCTCTTGAATTTCTTTTATATTTATTCGAGTTTATAGATTTGAGCATCTAGTATGATAGCCCCACGATCACTACCACCACCAGGGATCATTTTAGCTTTTCCTCTGAAACCTCGTCTTGGCCCTAGAGCCTAACAGTGCATGGTATGCAGTTGGTGCTTAATAAATACTTGGTTTTCCTTTCAGGAGCTTTTTTTCCTAATATTTTTCCTCTTCCTTTCCCCCAACCCCATCCCTGGAGTTTTATCACTGGATTTCAAAGTCTCAAGACTGAATTTCTCTTTCTCTTTAAGCCATTTATTCAGTGCTCCTAAATCCATCTGTGTGCTCTCATTCCTCTAGGACTGGGGGTTGGGAGGACAGCAGACTTGTTGCTGTCTTTCTCAGTCCAAGAAGCAGGGGATCTGCCAGCCGCAATCCCAGACTGGATCATTAATCCAGATTGGAGGTTAATCAACTGCAAATTCCATTAGCTTCATACAGAGGGAAAATAAAAAACAGCCAGCTTCAAATAGGCTGCAGAAGTCACGTGGGAAGGGCAGGCTCAACAAGGGGAGCCTTCAGGTATCTGCTTTAGTGTTCATCTCCCACCTGCCCACCCCCAGGCCCCTAGAGGAATATTCTCTAAGAGGAGAGAAAGAAGGAAGAATTGTTCAGTGAGCTTTCTGTTTAGGGGGGAAAGGGGGAGGGAGGCAAGAACCCACCTTCTCTTTTCTGCAAAATAGCAGAATTGTTGGATTAAGTTGTTGGGGCCTCCATAGGATCCTAGAAGCCAGAAGGGACACCATTCCATGCACATGCTTTAATGGGGAGGCAGCTAATGCCCAGAGAGTTTCTAAGTGTTACACACAGGAAGGATGTGGCAAAAATCCAGATTCAGATCCAGAACCCTGACTTCAAACTCAGCATTCTCTCTTTCACTATCCTCCATTTCTTCACAGTTGAGTACTTGAGGTCCAAGAAATGGAAGGAGTTTGTCCAAAGTCACAAAGTTAGTAAAGAGCTGGGCCAGCATTTGAACACAGGTCATGAAGTGGAAAGAGCTCCAGGCTGGAGTCCAGAACAGCTGAGTTCAATTCCTACCTCAGATAGGTCTTAGCTGTGTGACCCTGGGCAAGTCACTGTTTGCCTCAGTTCCCTCATTTGTAAAATGATCTAGAGAAGCCAACCACTCCAGTATTTCTGCCTAGGAAACACCAAATGGAGCTACAAAGAGTCGGGCAAGATTGAAATAACCAGTGTGTGTGTGTGTGTGTGTGTGTGTGTGTGTGTGTGTGTGTGTGTGTGTGTGTGTTGCATCATTTCCCCCAGCAGAATGTCAAATCCTCAAGAACAGAAATTCTAGTGTGGTTTTTTTTCATTGTATCTGCAGTGTATAGGAAAGCCTCTGATATACTATGGGCATTTTTTTTAAATGTCTGGGTCTCCCTGTCACCCAGCCTGGAAGCATAACCACCACTCATGAGCCCAATCCCTACCAAACAGCATGAGAGTCTTGACCTGCTCCACCTGTGCACTGGGCAGCTTCATCAACCTCTAGCACCAACATGGGCAGCCCTTTTCCATCCAGTCCTCTGAGGATGCCCATGTTGGTGCTAGAGGTTTAGCTCTATTATACTTCACAACTCAAATAGATAGTTTCCACTAGCCTCAGTTTCCCCAGAAGAGTGATTACAAGCATTTGTGATAGACTTTACTAAGTGAATAACTGACACCTTTGTAGTGCTTCAAAATTTACAAAACACTTGTTATACATTTGTAATTTTATCATCCCTTGTGCAAGTTCCTTCCCTAGTGACATAATTTTGGAGAATGATGCAGATATTAAAGATTTATCTGGATTCCTGAAGTATCGAAATGAGATCTCTTTTCAATCTAGAACTGAATGAGACTTTTTTTGTTGTCATCAGTTGTGTCTACCTCTTGGTGACCCCATTTGGGGTTTTTTGGCAAAGATACTGGAGTGGTTTGTCATCTCCTTCTCCAGCTCATTTTATAGATGAGGAAACTGAGGCAAATAGTATAGCAGGGCACATAGTAGATACTTATTAAATAATTATTGACAAAGTAATATGATATTCCTGAGATTCAGTGTCTTCATCTGTAAAGTGAAAAGACCCAACAAGATGCTCCCTGAGGTTCTTTCTAGCTATAATTCTAGGAGGTGATATATGTAAAATATTTTAAAAACCTCAGTTTACCAATTCAGCTATTTTTATTATTGTTGTTGTTATTATTGTTGTTGTTGTTGTTGTTGTTGTTGTTATTGTTATTATTATTGTTGTTGTTGTTATTGTTATTATTATTGTTGTTGTTGTTGTTGTTATTGTTGTTGTTGTTATTGTTGTTGTTGTTATTGTTGTTGTTATTGTTATTATTGTTGTTGTTATTGTTATTATTGTTGTTGTTGTTATTGTTATTATTATTATTGTTGTTGTTATTGTTATTATTGTTGTTATTGTTATTATTATTATTATCATATGAGTTACTGAGAATATTCAAAAGCAACATCTAGAGATAAGGTAATGTAATAGCCAGAATAGCACATTTATTCAGAAATACATGGGTTCAAATCCATTCATTCCCATATTTTCCCTCTTGAATCATTTCCTATTCATCCTGTATATGGCTTGCTTTATACGTATTTGTTCACAGGTTGTTTCTCCATTAGACTATAAGTTTCTTAAGATTATCTGTTTTTGCCTCTTTGTTTCCAGTATTCAACACATTACATAGTAAATACTTAATGTTTATTGAATTAAATTGAAAATTTCCACCCAGGACACTTACTAACTGAATAACTCTGGCAAAATACATTTTTTTTTATCTCTCAGTCTCAGTTTTTTTTTTTTCATCTATAAAGTAGAGAGAATGAGCTTCTACCTATGGCACTTACCTCCCAGGTTTGCTCTGAAGCCCTAAAGGGATCACATGTACTTTATTAAAATCTTAGACCTTACTATGAAAGCTCTTATTGTGAATTTAATATTTTAACTGCCCTCTGATCTTTTTAAAGATGACATCCAAAAAGTTGGCCTGGCAAATGAAACAAATACATGATATTTGCCTTTGGATAAGATTAATGGGTTAGAAAATCACCTTCATTATTTATGAATAGCTCCAGAAGAGCAGGGAGGGGGTAGATTTAGATTAATTTGGGAAACATGGGCATTTTGCATCCCAGCTCTTGGGTCCTCCTCCCAACTCTGCCGTTTAATGGCTATGTGATCAAAGGCAACTTGTTTCCCTTTTCTGGGTTTAATTTCACTATCCATAAAATGAAGGAGTTGGTCATAAATATTTCTAAGATCCCTACCAATGATGACATTTTTACTGACATTTATGTGGCAATTTATATACACTTTTGCATATGATAGATGCTTAGTAAGTATCATTGACTGATTACTGGTGTGATCTCAGCCAAGTTAACACATAACCTGACTTGGTCTCAGTTTCCTCATCTCAAAAATGGTTTGGTTGAATTATTTGATCTCTGGGATCCTCACTATTAGAATGTAAATTCCTTAAAAGTAGAGGAAGAAATTGCATTTTTGTCTTTACACTGTGTCCAGCATGTCAAAGAAATTTAATAAATGCTTGTTCATTGATTACACCTTTATATCTATAATCCCATGCCTTCACTTTGATTGCCCCAACAACCTTACTAGTAATAATAAATAATAATGAATAAATATGAATTAAGTCCCTACTGTGTAACTGTTAGGTGGTGCAGTGAATAGAGAACCAAGTTTAGTATTAGGAAGATCTAAACCTAAAATCCAGGAGCAAATCCTTATTATCTCTGTGACTCTGAGCAAGTCACTTAGCCATGTTTACCTCAGTTTCCTCATCTGTAAAATGAGCTGGAGAAGGAAATGGCAAACTACTCCAATATCTTTACCAAGAAAACCCCAAATGGGGTCACAAAGAGTTAGCTGTGACTCAAGAGCAACAACAAATGTACCAGGTGCCCTGTTAAGCACTGGAGATACCAATACATAAAATAAAAACAAGGACAATCTTTTCCTTCAAGGAACCTACAATCTGATAGATTACAGATCTATTACTTCTGTTTTATAGATGAATAAACTGAACCTCAGTGAATTGAGTTTTCCATGATTCTTGCCCACACAGGGCATGAATGTCATTGTCTGGACATTAACATTGGATGGTCTTCCTGGATCCAAGTCTAGTCCTCTCTTTGGAATGTAAACTCCATGAGGAGAGGAGTTATTTTCACTTTTTCTTAATACAGTACATAATACATATCAAGTGGTTTTGGGGGTTTTTTTTGTTTTGTTTTTTTGTTTTTAGTAAATGACTATTTCTTTCTCTTTTTTTGTTTGCTTTTTTTTGGAGTGGTAATCAAGGTTAAGTGACTTGTGCAGAGTCACATAGCTAATACGAAGTATTAAGTGTCTGAGACCAGGTCCTCAGGATTCCAGAGCTGGTGATCTATAGACCTGCCCCCATATGAAGTGTTTAATAAAGGCTATTGATACTTTTCAGGGAAAAAAAATCCCAACCCTCAGACTGTGGAGAGTGGACAAAAACTGTTTCCTTTTATCCACTTCCCTCCATGGGAATTTCATATGTGCCAATTTTTCTTATTTGTCCCCTCCATTAGAATGAGCTCTCCATGGGTTGTTTTTGTTTTTCTTTGTAATCCCAGTCTTTAGTATAGTGCCTGGTACACAATAAGTGCATAATAAATGCCTGTTTTTTTTTTTGAATCTGTACACTCCACCATGTTGTCTCCAGTCTTACGACTGCAAATGGCACAAGATCGTTCTAATCCAAATAGGTTTCCCCAAACTTCTCTTGCTTTGTCATCAAAGAGTTTTGCTGACTTTTTGCTATTTCCCCAGCTAATTATTTACCTCATCCTGCTACAGGTTGAGGAAAATATTGTCACCAATAGAAACAGGAGAGGGAAAAAATTCCAACCATCCCATTGCTGGGAACTCTCAAGGCCTCCTCCCCATCCTAAATAGGGCCCTTTCTAATCATAGTTTGTGCTGGAATGAAAGATGCAATTGTTCACAAGTGATGAATATGGGATCCATGCTGGCTCAGAGGGCCAAAGGTCACCCTGCCCAAAGGTCCCTCTTTCTCTGGCACTGCTTCCTTTGTATAGCATAGTTTGGCAGCGATCTCCCCGCACTGCCGGCTACCTGCCAATGCAGCTGGTACTATGCAACTGTCTGGTAGAGACAACAAAGCATCACTCAGCAACCAGCAGCCCTGCATGGGGCCCCTTTTCTCAAATGACAAAGAAAGATGGGCTATACATTTGCCCATCGCCGCCCATTAAAGGGATTCTCCCGTTGCATTGCTACAAGTTATTGTTAATTATGTAGAAGTCACTGGAGCTGGGAGAGTTTTTCTGTGAAGGAAGGGTTTGCTCCATGCTGGGAGTGTAGGTGAATGGCCAAGGCCAGATTGGGGGGGGGGGGGGGTGAATAGGAGCCTGTTCAGGTCTAGTGGATTGGGGGGGGGGGGATGTGAACCAGAAAACCAACAACTCAGATGTCCCACGAAAAAACAAGAGACGCGCCAATTCCCAGGAAGTCATTTGGGGAAGCTGGGTTCTGATGGTGACTCTGGGGGGGGGGGGAAGTAGTCACACAGCTGAGTGTAGGAAGTGCTCAGCAGCTTCCTCATCCCTGCTGCTGTTATTGGGGAGCCCCACCCCCCCCATCCTCCATTCCCATCCAGGAAGCTTCCATGTGAGCTTTTCCATTTTGGTTTGTTTTTTTCCCCCCATTTAAGACTAATTTTGAACAGTTTATCACTTGGCTGTAATGCATTTGCTCTGGGCTAGAATCAGCTATTCCTGCAACATGGAGATAAGACCCATTTGAAAGATGGGGAAAGAGGCTGAGGAGCCACTGAAAATGAAAAGCAAATGGATTTGCCCCCTTTTACATGGGGGGGGGAAGAACATAGATACTTTGGTGGAACCATATTTTTTGTTAAGGCTGAACTTTCAGAGATATTTCTATGGAGCACATTCATTCCCTGACCCCTGTTCTATTAATCCATACCGCTCATATCCAAGGAAACCTTCCCTGAACATCCCCAGCTCAGCTTCTCTTGGTACTGTCCAGGGGAAGCATTTACTCTGAGGTCACCAAATCCAAAGGTGACCTGAGGTGACCTAGACAGGGGGGACGGGTCATGTTCATTTTAAGCCCCTCCCCCACTCTTTCCACGTAGTTGGAAATTGGGGGGGGGGGGTCAATCCCCCTTGATATATTTCCACTTTCTCAGCCCTTTGTACTACCCACTACCCATCCTTCTCACATCGGACAACTTTGTAATATTGTTCACTAAATTCTACCAGCGAGATGGTCCCCGTTTGGGACAATTCCATCGCAGTGGCCAGGCTGTACTACTTCTCCCCCCCCCCCCTCACCTCCCACTCCTCCTGCCAATCTTTTTCAGATTAAAAGAAAATCCCAGGGAAACAGGACACAATGGGGGCAGATGAAAGTCCCCAGTCTTTAGTTTCTATCTTTCCTCCTTGTGTCTAATTTTCCATTTCTGAGTTGTTCTGATCTGGGCTATTTGCAATTGTTATATATAATTTAACATTATACAAAAGTATTGTCATATCAAACATAGTGAAATGGAGTCCAAAAACACCATCTGGTATTTGGGAATGCACTGTGAGTTGGGAACGTGAGAAGAGATATTCTTTGCCACTTTGCTTGGGACTCAGCCATTAGCAATGTAATTGCCAAGAAGAGGTGACAGGCCCCAGGCTTTAATGCAACTGGGTTCTTGGGCTGTTGTTTTTTTTTTTTTTTTTTTTTTTTTTTTTTTTTTTTTTTTTTTCCTCCCTCTTCTGCCTATTAACTCTTGTGAGTCCTGAGCCAGCTAGAAGAGGCACTCTGAGGACAGAGCGCAGAGAGAAAGGCATTCTGGAGAGCAAGGGGAAAGACAGAAAATAATCCCTTGGTATTTTGGGTAAAGAAGAGTAGATTTTTAAAAAAAAATCAAATGAGCTGGAGAAGCTGGAGAAGGGGTGGGGGTGGGAAAGAGTTTCGGCCTTTGAGGTTCAAAGATGATTCAGTGAGTGGATTTTCCGTGATTAGAGCCCATCTAGCTTTATTCTCAAGCAAAGTCCTCATTAGTATCCCTTAATCCACCCAAATTACAGAAATCTCAATGGTGAAGCTCATTCTAGCAACCTATTTGATTTCTTACAATTTCCTATCCACTCCCCCCACCCCGGATCTAGCCAAAGGGAAGAATGAAAAGCTCCAGTCCTTCGCCCCTTTCCCAATATCCACAGCAGTTTGGGAGCCTGGCACATGGAAGAAACAAAGGGAAGCGGCGTGCATGGCACCCATCCATCCGTGGATGGGCATTCCGCTTGGGCAGCTCTGCCAAGAGAACCGTTAAAAAAAATAATACTCCTGTGGGACAAGAATAGGGCTCTAGCCTCCTACTGGAAGATATCAGGGGGTGGGGGGGAACAACTTTAGAGCTAGAAACAAAAATTATCGAACAGCAGGAAAAAAAATCCCCCCCAAGCCACCACCCACCCACCCACCATTGAAATTTCTCAGATCTCTATTCAATCTGGCATTCACAAGCCAGCCCCGTCTCAGTTTCAGACTACAAAAATAGTTTCCAGGGGTCGCCATCATTTTCCCTTTTCTCCATGTTAGGAGTTGGGATGTGCTCCCCAGAAGTGCCATTGAATTTACACGGAATCAAATGCTATCGGGTGGGTGGGTGCTGAGCTTGCCAACTCAAGAGCAGTGAAAGCGAAGCCTCTCAGTCTAGCTCCTGTTTTTAAATATTTATATCTCCGGCAGACTTTTTTATTTGGTGGTGGGGGGTGGGGATGGAGCTCAAGCAGAAAGTTCTCTTGCTGTCTGTCATTCCAACCAGGCAGAGCAGCGAGATTCCCAGGACCTTCCTTTCCGAAAATGAAACTCCTGGAAATAAGAGGCAAAATATGAGGGAGACGGGAGGATTTGGAGATTCTCTCTTTAGGAAGGAGGCTCAGAGCAGAGTTTTTCTCAGGAATCACGTCAACTTGAACCAATCCCAGCTTCCCTGGAATACCCTCCCCACCCCTGATTTATAATCCATCCTAGAATCATAGATTTACAGCTGGAAGAGACCCAAGAGGACATGGGGGTGAGCCTTATTTTTCAAATAAGGAAACTGAGGCACAGAGAGATGAAGCGATTTCTCAAAATCACACAGCTAGCGAGCATCCAAACCTGGAATCCAAAACACGACACCGAAGTTGACCAGCAATAC
The DNA here is from genome assembly GCF_048593235.1 of Sminthopsis crassicaudata. Lineage (NCBI taxonomy): Eukaryota > Metazoa > Chordata > Mammalia > Dasyuromorphia > Dasyuridae > Sminthopsis > Sminthopsis crassicaudata. Next base: position 15,164,848 of record NC_133620.1, on the reverse strand, counting down.
TTCTGAATGCTGGCCAACTAGATCAAAATGATTAAAATGTAATTGAGAATATTTAACAACAAAAATATCAATAAAAAATACAATAGAACATAGATACTATTAATTTTATTTTTGCTGAGGCAATTGGGATTAAGTGACTTGCCCAGGGTCACACAGCTAGGAAGTGTTAAGTGTCTGAGACCAGATTTGAACTCAGGTCCTCCTGACATCAAGGGCTGGTGCTCTAGCTACTGTGCCATCTACCTGCCTCTAATACATCATTTTCTAAGCCAATAGGTAGCCCATAGGGAGCCTCATGTATGGGTTCAGGGATCTCTGTTTCTGTTGTTTTCTACTTAACTAGCTGGCCTAGTGACTTTCCCACATGGGGAGTGACATCTCCTGCCCCTGCCTTTGAAGCAGCTGTCCCCCATCCTCAGAGTGTCCCCCACCCTCACCTGTGTCTCTTCCTTCCAGACGTCTTAGTGGGATTTTCTTCAGCCTTCTCTGCAAGCTCCTTATTGGTTAACAGGGGCTCTGTCCCTCATCACATTACTTTGTATCTATCCACTTCCCCAGAGAAGTAAAATGTAAACTCCCTGAAAGTAGGAACTGTTTCATTCATTCACGTCTTTGTATCAGTGACTTTGTACAAAATGTTGCTGTTCTTCAGTCCTGTCCCACTCTTCATGCCCCCACGGAGCTTAATAAAAGCTATCAATGTAACTAGTCCTATCAAGTATTTGATTAAGACTAAGAAAGTCTGGCCAGACAACTCTTGTCTAAACATTGCTGCACTAGGGTATGCTCCTGCTCAGAAATCTGCAGTGGCTCCCTATCACCTCCATGGGAATGAGCAAATTCTTGAGCCTGATTGGGTCTCCATAGTCTGGGACCAACTTCAGCCTTCTCATCCACAGCTCCCTAAAACAAGTCATTCCCAGGGGCTAAAGCCCTTTAAAAAGGTCTGTTTGTTAATGGAAAAACATGAATTTCTATCTCTGTATCCTTACTCCTGATAACCTTCCTCCTCCCTAACCCACTCCACCCCTCCCCCAGTTGTCCCAAATCCCTTTGTATTTCTCTATTTCCTTCTCTCCAGATGTCACCTCTGCTTTAAAGCCCAGGAGTTAACTTTTCTTGCAGCTTCAGACATGGCCCCCATAGTTCACACTGTCAGGGAAGCTGAGGCTTGTGGGATCCCTGAGCTCTGCAGGGATGGCTAAATTCAAGAGGGAGTCCATAGCAAGTACAGCACCTTTATGGCCAGGCTCCAAGAGAAGGGGGCCACCAGGCTGCAGAGGGAGGATTAAACTGGTCTAGATCACAAGCAAAGAAGGTCAAAACTTTCACACTAACCAGCAATTCTGAGTGACCATCTCTCACTATTCTTTTAGCATGGGCTAGTTAGGGGTACCAAGTCCTCAAAAGAAATAAAACAAAAAACGAGAAAATATGCTGTATAAACATATTTTGCCTCCCTGGGGAGATTATGGGAATCGTGCACGTTTTTAATAGAATTAGAGATTGATAGAATTGAATTTATGAGTTTACCCCCTCATTTTACAGAGGAAGAAACTGAGGATCACGGGGTTAAACATACAAGGTGAGGGAGCCAAGGTCTTGACACTAAACTCAATGTCTTTCCACAGCATCAGGCCTTCTTCATTGGGTCCCATCAACATCACCTTCATCTTTTAATGGCCATTTCAATATAATGATTTTCTTGGTACTCCAATGCATTTTGATTTATGTATTTAACAACATGATTCTAAGAAAGGAGTCCATAGGCTCTAGTTAATTCATTGCCAAAGAGGTCCATCACATGAAATTGTCTCCACCATTAGAGAGTGAATTTTTTGAAGATAGGGCCTATCTTATGCCTTTTTTTGTTGTATCCCCAGTTTTTCACACAGTGGCTAGCACATAGTAGGTACTTAATAACTGCTTCCTCATTGATTGATGAAAGCATTAAAAACCCTCGCACCATACCATGGTGCTTCCTTTTTTATTATAATAATAAAAAATGACGTTGGTGTTAGTTGCTATATAGCACTTTACATTTTGCGATTCCCTGTATATATTCATTTTGACAACAACCCTTAGAGGAAGGTAATGTTATTGGTCAATCATTTTTCAGTCGTTATTGACTCTTGGTGATTTCATTGGGGTTTTCTTGGCAAAGATACTGGAGTGGTTCCTATTTCCTTCTCCACCTCATTTTATAGATGAGGAAACTAAGAAAAACAAAATTAAGTGACTTGGCCAGGGTCATACAGCTAGGAAGTGTCTCTGACTGGTAATACAAGAATATTTATTTCCATTTTACAGGTGAGAAAATTTAATTTAGGGAAGTTAGTGATGTGCTCAGAAGCATAGAGCTAGTAGGTGACAGGAGTGTATGAGAAAGGCAGGTCTTTCAGACACCAACCTCCAGCACTTCCTAATACCAGGCTGGCTCAAATAAACTAGGTACATATATTATGTGTATGGCCATGCACATTGTAGGCACTCAATAAGTAGTAAACAAGTAAATTTAATCCTGCTGAGTCTTAGCTTTCCCCAGCTGTAAAATGGAGATAATCACACCTGCTGGCAGACTTGCTGAATAATAAACATGAAAATTCAAACCCTGCCTCACACATTAATTACCAGAAGCAACTTGATGTCGAAATGGAGAGAGTTAGGAGTCAGGAGGACCAAATCCAGCCTCAGACACTTAACACTTACTAGCTGTGTGACCCTGAATAACCACTTACCCCAATTGCCTTGCAAAAACAAGCAAACAAAAGCATTGATTATCTGTGTGTCTGAAATAGACAATAAACCTATCTCAGCTTCTACTTTCTCATCTGTAAAATGGGATATCACAATAGCACCTACCTCACAAAGTTTTTGTGAGGTTGCAATGAAGGAAATATACACAAAATGTTTCTCAAACCTTAAAGCACTAAATAATGGGACATATTAATAGTGAAAGGTAGTATAATGTACTGGATAGGACCTTTGTTTTGACTATTAGGGGAGAGAATGACTAGAATTGGGCAGAGGAATTTCTTCGATGGGAATTCTACCTTGATGAAATCACAAGAGATAAAGGCAAGTCTTCTGACTTTGGAGGGGGTGGTTGGGTTATTTTTGCTTTTTCCCTTCTATTTAGACCCAGATGGGGCAGCTAGGTGATGCTGTGGATAGAGTGTTGGATCTGGAGTCAGAATTATCTGGGGTTCAAATTTAGCCCCAGCCACTTACTAGCTATATGACCCTGAGTAAGACCCTTAACCCTTTGTTTGTTTGTTTCCTCAATTGTAAATTGAAGATCCTGGAGAAGAAAAAGACAAATCACTCTGGTATCTTTGCCCCCAAAAATCCATAAATGGAATCACAAGGACTAAATTCACGTGACTAAATTACTTAACAATAACAACAGTAATATTCCCAAATGGGAAAGTTCCTTCTATGGATGAAGGTCAACTTTTCATCTGCAGTGTTTGAATTTGTAAAATCACTTAGACCACTGAAGGGTTGATTGACTTGTCCAAGGTCACACAGTCAGCATTCAGCAGAAGCAAGCCTTGAGCTCAGATCTTCCTGGCTCCATTCAGTACACAAAGCACCCTCTATTAAGACAATAACAATTTTGATAGACATTTATTCAGTCCATTCTTCACACCAGTAGTTGCCATGGTGCTTTGAAAAGGTTTGAAAAATTTTAGGACATGAGGAATGATGATGACTGAACTTCATTAATCCAATTCAACTTATCCTGGCCTGGGAAGGGGGTGGGGGTGGGCTTTCCCATTGTGGGGAGTAGGGGGGGGGTGTTTTCCACTGGGGTAGGGATAGAACAGGAAGAAATAAGGAAACAATCATGTCAGACTGCCCCTAGGATAAGCAGTCACCATGAGAATTGGTCCATCCTATAAGAAGGTCATTGTCATCCCTAGAATAGCCCAACACAGGAGCAGTGAGCCCTGTAAGAGAAGCTTTATCTCTTTCTAAATCTTTTAATCTATTCAGTTCTCTCAATTTAGCTATTTCTCTATTTGCACCCCTATTTGGCATTGGATATTTGAAGTTTTGCTTTCACAAAACAGATAAACTTAATATTGAAGCCCCTTCTATTCTTCAGTCCCAACTCATTGACCCCAAACTCCCAAAGTCACAGGGATGAAGGGTGGGGGATTCTTGGGACCAATCTAAAAACACAAAATTTCTCTCTTTCTAGCTCTTTCCAATTTGCAAAACACTTTAAATAATTAATTTCATTTAAGCCTTAAGATACCCTTCTACAATGCTATAATTCTGCTCATCTGGGGCTGAGGGTTGCAGAAGTTCAACAATCAATTGGGATTTCACAGACCATGCCACAAATTCAGATCTTCCTGCAGGCAACACACATCCAACTTTCATCTCCCATATTCCGCCTCGTATTTGGCTATGAGATAGTTACATAAGTATGACTTTCCTCTTTCCATAATAAAATGAAAATTAAAGTGAAATGTTAAGATGGCAAGGAATGAACCAAGTTTCTAAAGCTAGTGTGAGTTCTCATTTGGAGGCAGAAGAAGGACTAAAAAAAGCATCTATTAAGTTCCTACTTTGGGCTAAGCCTTGTGATAGAAGACTTTATAAAGAGCATCTTCTTTGAACCTCACAACAACCCCAGGGGTTGGAAGCTATTATTATTCTCACATTAGTTGAGGAAACTTCAAGGCAGAAAGGGGTTGACTTGCCCAGGTGTATGCATCTGAAGCTACATGGAAGTCAAGGCTTCCTGAGTCCAGAACGAGCTCTATCTCCACTGAACACCAGCTGCTAGAGGATGGAACTGGGCAACATCACAAGTGGAACAAGTCATGGTAAAGAACCTGGGTCTGAATTCAATCTGTCACCTTTTGCAAATTAGCTTGCACAAATCTCTCCCAGTCTTTAGACATCCCCTTCATCCTCTAAGCCCCCTTAAGTTTCCTTCTCTCTCTCACCCTAGGGTCAAGGATTCTAATATCCTTTTGTTTCTATTATAAGTCCACATATTAAATTACAAGTCCACCTTGAAACATCAATGGAGCTTCATTCTCTTGGATGTGTGCATCCTTTCAAAAAGATTCCCATTGCAAGCATCCCAAGGCTTCTCATCCTAGAGGAACATTTCCATTTCTTCTGTACAGAACTTGTGTATCCATGATCGAGATGTGAGCTCCTTGAAGGAGCGTCCTTGTTTTTGCCTTTCTTTGCATCTCTAGGGATTAGCACTATACCAGATACTATGTAAATAAATGTATATTGACTAATGGACTCTTTCAGTAGGAATCATTTCATTCTTTGTACTTGTTTCTCCTGTCCCTAGCATGGTTCCTGGCATGTAATAGACAATGAATACATGTTGAGAGCTTCTTGTCCTTGTTTTGCTATGTAGTCTTCAGGGATGATACCAGCGATACGCTCATGAAAATAAAGGTTCAGTGTGAGCATTTATATAAAAATATCAGCAAGTGCTACAAATTAGAGCATGGTTTTTGTTTCATTGACTAGGCTTAAGAAAGTGATGGAGTAAATGGTGACAATGTAGATTAAAATTAAAAGTGTGTATTTATTATACATGTTTATAAATATATATACTTTACATAATATATATTATAGGTAGATATTTCCAGGAGAACTAGTTGTTAAACGTGTATTTGTTTGGTTGGTTGTTGGCTTTTGGCTTTTGTTCTTGGAGAAGACCAAAATTATATTGTTGGGGTCAACATACAATGTGTCCGACTGTGGCTGTCACAAATAGTTGTCAGGCACAAACATTTTAGAGGCCTTCCCCCGAATTTTCAGTATTTTGTGAGCACTAGAGCTAAAAGACAGCATGAGATGTGATGAGAAAGAAGCAAAAAGCCCAGAGTTCAAGCTCTGCCTCATATATACTGGCTATATAGCTCCAGGCCAGGTATTTTAAGCCCTTAATATGCTGGGAAATTCTTTCAGACTACATGTAAGTTGCACAGAGTCCCCTTCTATACTGCTCCAGGGGGTTTCTTCATCATTGAAATCACAGAACCAACTTTGACGCCTTTCTACCATTGTTGAGAAATAAGCACGTACTTACATCACTTGGACTCTTCAGGTGTCTCTCACACATGTTATATGACAGGCCCATTTCTTTTAAAGCTTGTGCCCATGATGACATCACCTAGTCCATTTCTTGAGGGCAAGTAATCATTGTTGAGAATATCCTAGATTCTTTATCCCCACCAGGAGTTTTTCCATTGTTCTTTGCTTATTCATAATTTGAAATCTTTGGACATCATGGCACCCCATGACTGGCGGTTGTAGAACAACATTGGAAGAGTCCTGGTGGTAAAAATATCTTTTTACGACAGTGCTTTCATTCACAGAACTGCCCAATTTCCCAAATGTGATTCAGCCTATCTACTCTGCCTAGTCACCTCTGCACCTGAAATTAATTTAATATAATTAAATTCAACAGAAAGTAAGCTCCATGAGGGTAGCTTTGAATCCCTAGCATCTGACACACCATTAGCACTTAATAAAGAAGGGTTCACTCACTTGTTGATCTCAATTCAATTCATTTGATGCCTATTTATTTAATCACCTGCTATGGGGAGAGATAAAGAGTTTGTTACTTAGATTTTTGGAGAATACAAAAAGAAATGGCACAGCCCTTGCTTTTGAGAAGCTTACCTCACTTTAAGGAAGAGGAAAATGATTGAAATTCTCTAACACAAGGCAGAGAATGGCAGCAGCGTAAAGAAGGCCAAGTCATGCAGGAATTTGAAGGTAAGATCACTTCCAGATAAGAGGATCAAAAAGATTTCATTCATAAAACAGGATTTAGGCTGGACTTTGAAGGATAAGGCAGTAGTGAATAATAGCTCTGGGAGAGAACTCACAGAAAATTAGAATTGAAAGGGACCCATACCTGAAAAATAATCCCTCTGACATTCCCCCACCTATGCTACCCAAATTATTCTCAAAATTGGGAAAGAAAGCATTCTACCAAAGTACTTTGATAAGATAAATTGCAATCCAAAACCTAAACCAGGGAAAGATAAAGCAAAAAAAGAGAATTGTGGATCACTATCAATTTTGATAAAATATCTTTTCAAGGAAATTTTGAAAGTATTTCAAGTTGAATTTATACTGAGGATCAGGGTAGTTCAATAAGAAAAAAAATTAAAATTAATCATATTAAATACATCTCTCACAAGTAGTCTCCCAGTCATTTGATTTAAAGGTCCCAGTGAGGGGTAATCCACTAATTCCCAAAACAGTCCATTCTGTACTGAGAAAAAATTGCTTAAACAAAAGCAAGAGAACAAGTATGTATTGGGAACAAAAATTGTGGTTAGAGACAAGAGGGATTGAAGGTATCATCTACTTTCCCCAAATCTCTTTTAGAGGATAATCAATAGAAAAACTTGAATCCAATTTTCTTGCTTGCAGGTGCTTTTATTTTTTTTCCTAGAAACCCAGCTTTTAGTATAATTTCTGGCACAGAGCAAGCATCTAATCAATACTTCTCATTTAATAAAGAAACAAAAGTTTATTTTAGTTTACTGGTAGAAATAGTGATCTCTGCTTGAAAAAGTAGATGTTCTTTCTGGGTCTCAGTTTACCCTTTATGAAATGAAAGGGTGGGGCAAGGTGACTTCCAAGGTCCCATCTGGCTCCAATGTTCCATTTTTTTCTAACCCATGAGAGTCACACTAAGTCCAGAATTCTGTCCCCATTTTGACAGTGACTAATTGCTAAGCTCCTTGAAAAGAAAGACGGAATGATTTCCATATACTGTGGGGGGTGGAAGTGGGGGAAGGGAAGATAACAGCTACAACAGCTTGTTCTGAAAAAGAGCTTGGGGGAAGGGGGTGGCAGGGGGAGTTGGGACATATAAGCAGGAATAGGATTTTGGGCTCAATGTGAGTCAATAGTGTAGCTACACCAAAAGATCTTAGGTTATAATAACAGAAAGCTAATCTCCAATCAATAGCCATAAAGTCACTGAACATTTATTAGGCTCTTATTCTGGGCCAAGAACTGGGCTGAGATTTGGGGATATAAAGAAAGACAGAAATCCGGTATTGGACCTGCTTAAATTCTCCCTGGGAAGGCTTCAATTGGAAAACTGGGTTGAGTTCTGTACAATCTCATTTTTTTTTATGAAAAGGGTAAACAGTTTAAAGAAGTTCTGTTTCTATAGAAAGGAGAGCCAAAATCCCAGTTGTAAAGAATCAATTTAAGGAAAGCTAGTAAATGCTCAAGTCTAAGAAGACTTTATGGTTCAAGAAAATTATAATCAGAGGGCTCAGATTAAAATGCTGTTTTCACTATATCTAGATAGATAGATAGATAGATAGATAGATAGATAGATAGATAGTCTTAGACAAATCATTTAACCCCTAGGTCTATCTCCTTCTCTGAAGAATAAGAGGGTTGATCTAAACTTTCCAGCTTCAGATCTGTATTCTGATGACTCTAATCCTGGCATTCCCTTCCCTCCCCTGTGCCCTGCTCCTGGACTGCCCATTTTTATTTTTATATTGTTTCAATTTTTCTGGTTATACATGTACATTAATTTTTAAATACACATTTCTTTATAAATCATGTTGGGAGAGAAAAATTAGAACAAAAGGGGAAAACCACAAGAGAAAAAATACAGAAGAAAAAGGAAAAAAAAAAGTGAACATAGCATGTATTGATTTACAGTCTCTTTAAGTTTTCTCTTTGTGGGAAGATAGTTTGCTATCCAAACTTTATTGGGGTTACCTTGGATCATTGAACCACCGAAAAGAATCAAGTATTTCATAATGATCATAGCACAATCTTCCTGTTACTGTGTACGATGTATTCCTGGTTCTACTTGTTTCACTCAGCATCAGTTTGCATAAATCTTTCTAAGTCTTCCTAAAAATCAGCTTATTTATCATTTTTCAAGAACAATATTCCATTGCTTTCATATACCATCAATTATAGGGACATTCCACAATTGATGGGTATCTACTTATTTTCCAATTCTCTGCCATCACTGCTATAAATATTTTTGCATATGTGGGCTCTTTTTCCTTCTTTATAAATTGGCCTGTTTCTATAATACCTCTTATATCCAATTTCTATTCCCTCCCCCACCAACTGAGATTTCAGTGATATAGGGACCTGCATTTAGACTTCATCAGCTCTTTCTCTGGAGGTAGGTAGCATTTTTCATTGTATGTTTGTTGGAATTGTCTTGGATCATTGTATTGCTGAGAATGTCATTCACAATTGATCATCATATAATATGTACAATGTTCTCTTGGTTCTGCTTACTTCACTTTGCTTCATATGAATTCATATAAGTCTTTCCAAGTTTTTCTGAAACAATCCTGCTCATCATTCTTTATAGCACAATAATATTCCATCACAATCATAGGCCATAATTTGTTCACCCATTCCCCAGTTGATGGGCAACTCCTCTATTTTCAATTCTTTGCCACCACAAAAAGAGATGCTAGAAATATCTTTGTACATATAGAACCTTTTCCTTTTTCTTTGATTTCTGTGAGACACACAGACCTAAGAATGGTATTGTTGAGTATAAGGGTATGCACATTTTTTACAGCCCGGTGGGCAGAGCTTCAAATTGCTATCCAGAATGGTTGAATTATCTCACAGCTCTACCAACAGTGCTTTAGTGTCCCAGTTGTCCCACATCCCCATTCCAGCATTGTCGTTTTCTTTTGTCGTCTTATCCAATCTGAGAAGTGGTACCTGAGTTGTTTTGATTTGTATTTCTCTTATCAATAATGATTTATAACCCTTTTTAATATGACAATACATAGCTTTGATTTCTTCTTTTGAGAATGTGTTTTTAAAGTAAAATTTTTCTTGATTATTTTTTTTTGTTTACCTTACTTAAATTTCCCAATAAAGCCTATTCCCTCCTCCTCTCAGAAGAGAGGAGATCTTCTGCAACAAAAGAGGGGGAAAAACTAACCAACATAGCAAAAAAAAAGTCTGCCTTTTTTTTTTAGTATCCCCTACCCATAGTTCCCCACCTCTATGAAAAAGTGAGCAAAAGTCCCCATTGTATCTGTTTTGTCTTATTTATTATAATTTCATTGCATTGAAGTCTATTGTCTTTTCAATTAATATAGTTAGTCACTGTGTATATTACTTTCCTTGTTGCATTTACTTTATTATATATCAGTTCCGCATCCATGCTTTTCTTTATTCATGATTTCCATTATTGCTTATAGCATATTCCATTATGTTCTTGTAGCACAGCTTGTTCAACCATTCTATAGTCCTCCCCATGGGCATTTTATGTTGTTTCCAATTTTTTGAGACTACAAAAAGTTAAACATTCTTCAGCCACTAGATTATCTTACTGTAGAGAGAAAAAAAAAACAAAACAAAACCAAAAAAAAAAAAAAACTCCTTTAGTTTGAAATCCATAATTACAGATTCCACCAAGGAATGCCCTCTGTGACTGATTGCAATGAATACGATGTCAAATGTTAGCATTTGGAAAATTTTGTCATTCTTACAGAATGATTTTTCTGTTTGGACTCATGGAATCAAAGACTGAAGTGTAAGCGACCTCAGAGGCCATTTGAGCAACCATTTTAACCTCCTCTGTAAGAGACGCTCCATAACACTAGCAAACATCTCAGGGGAGAGTGTTTCTCCTTGGTTTATCCCTCACTAGATATTAATGCTCAGAGGTCTTTCATACTTGTCATAGTGTCTTGTGTTATAGGAGTGCATTTGGAGGAGATTTAGTGAAGAGTCCTTAAAGCCTTTTTGTTCTTCTGAATCAAACATTTGGGTGTTTTTAACAACAAAAAAAAAAATCAACAAACCAAATATTCAGGGAAGAAATCTGAACTGGTACTTTAAGAAATGGTCATTGAGTGGATGGATTGAGAAAAGAAGCCATAATTTTAAAGAGAGAGAGAGAGAGAGAGAGAGAGAGAGAGGGGGGGGGGGGGGGAGAAGAAGCAGCAGCTATGGACTAGGGGTAGTGGTGGGTGATTTTAAACATCAGAAGGGCTGTCATAGGAAAGATGGATAAATGTCACTGAACTGAATGGGTTACAGATTGTCTGATGGCTAGCATCCCTTCCAGCTCGATAATGGTAGGATGTGACAAGGGCCATTTCATCAGGTAGCGATTTCTCCATCAGTGGAGGTATTCAAGCAGAAGAGGTTCCTGTGAAGAAGAAAAACTGAAACTAACAATTTTAGTGGACCCCGATTTCAAGGAGTCAGCGGGGCAGAATACTTTGTCAGGCAAAAATGCTGAAGGTGTTCTCAGGGCCCGATCTGTAAGTGCTTAGCTGATCTCTAATAACTGATCACAGAAAGTCTGCTATCAGCAATAGTAGCAATGGAAGTCAAAGCAGCAAGAACGGCCATATGGGGAATGAAATCTCTTCTCCCTCCGCAGCCATGCTCGGAGCACTCCCAGCTACTGGGATAACTCCTCTCAGGAAGGACATTGACTGAGTGTAGCTGAGTTCAAGGAGGGCTACCAATGTGGTGAGGGGGCTTCGGGCTCGCACCTCAGGATGGATACCAGATTCCTTTTCAGAGATGGGCGAGACTAAACAGATGTCAAACTTGCAAAATTCTCCATAACAGCCCGAACTAGATTAAAATGTAATTGGAAAGTTGAACAAAAATAAATAAAATACAGTACAAGACAGATAATGCTAATTTGTGGTTTCTTAAATTAATATGGCCCTGGCAGAGATTCAATTATATTTGAGTTTAACATTAATGATGGCTGAGATCCATCCCTGCTCTAAAAGCCTAGGATTCAAATGGGAATCTGTTGGAACTCCAGAGAAAGGAAAGAGAGAGTGGAAATCCAACCCCCATCCCACACCCCAGCCAGAAGTTAAGGGAAGAACTCGGCAGAAAGGCAATTGTGCCCTTGACACTTCTCTCCTTTCCCCAAAGTACTCCAGCCATTGGGAGTCTTTCTCTGACCTGTGGGGTCCAGTGCTGGACCTTTGGCCCCTCCCGGTGTTCTCTCTGGGCCCTGGAGGACCCAGCTTGGGCTCCTGCCTGTACCTTCCTCTGCCAACATAGATGGCAAGGATTCTGGCCAGCTGTCCCTTTTTGATCTCCAGCTGCAGTTTAGAGGTTAAAACCAGTCACTGCACCATGAGGGGCACAGCTCACTTAAAAAACACCCGGGCTGTTGACTCCCATCTCCACTGCCGTCAGTCTCCGGCTCGGGCTCTCGCTGGCAGTTGGAGGGTGCAGATGCCAGGCAGTGGAAGATATTTTTAAAGTGGCAGCATCTGGGGCTCCTTGGCAGCCTCCTCAGGCTGGTGGGTCTGAGTTGCCTCTGGGTCTGTCACGTGATTTGGCATCTAATGCAGAGCTTGAGCTGTGATGTTGGGCAATTTTTTTTTTCTTTTTTCTGATGGGGCCAGAGGGATCTGGGTATTCCCTGGATTCACCTTTTGCTCCTCAATTGGACTTCCCTCTTCATTTGTCACCAAATAGCCTGCCCTTTTGTAACTTAAATTGTCTTTGAAGAGAATATGAAATTTAAAACACAATAATAAAACACATTTCCCCTAAGCCAGCATGAGATTGAATAGGTAAGTCACTTAGTTACTTTACATTACAGCTGCCCAAATCTTGCCCACCCTGGACATTCTGGTTCGCTGGAAACATGTTTTCTTGGCATTCATACTTACCTCAGCTTTAACTGGCCCTCAAATATCCCCTAAGGGGTGAAGGGAATGGGGGCATTGTTTGGTTTGGTTTGAAAAGATACAAACACTTAATTATCCCTAGAAGGTGGAGTGAAAGTTTCCCCTCTCCCTTTTTTTCTTTAAGGGACATTTTAGGAAATTCATAAAGACAGAGGCTCAAAGCTTTAACTTGATAAGACCACCAGTTCTCCAATTCAATTCAGACTGTGTGTGTGTGTATATGTATGTGATCCACAAGCGTATGCATGCATGTATATGTGTGATCCACGAGTGTATGCATGCATGTATATATGTGATCCACGAGTGCATGCATGTATGTAATCCATGAGTGTGTGTGTATGTGATCCACGAGTGTGTGTGTGTATGTGATCCATGAGTGTGTGTGTGTATGTGATCCACGAGTGTTTGTGTGTGTGTGATCCACGAGTGTGTGTGTATGTGATCCACGAGTGTTTGTGTGTGTATGTGTGATCCACGAGTGTTTGTGTGTGTGTGTGTGATCCACGAGTGTTTGTGTGTGTGTGTGATCCACGAGTGTTGTGTGTGTGTGTGATCCACGAGTGTTGTGTGTGTGTGATCCACGAGTGTTTGTGTGTGTGTGTGATCCACGAGTGTTTGTGTGTGTGTATGTGATCCACGAGTGTTTGTGTGTGTGTGTGATCCATGAGTGTTGTGTGTGTGATCCACGAGTGTTTGTGTGTGTGTGTGATCCACGAGTGTTTGTGTGTGTGTGATCCACGAGTGTTTGTGTGTGTGTGATCCACGAGTGTTTGTGTGTGTGTGATCCACGAGTGTTTGTGTGTGTGTGTGATCCACGAGTGTTTGTGAGTGTATGTGATCCACGAGTGTTTGTGTGTGTATGTGATCCATGAGTGTTTGTGTGTGTGTGATCCACGAGTGTGTGTGTATGTGATCCACGAGTGTTTGTGTGTGTATGTGTGATCCACGAGTGTTTGTGTGTGTGTGTGTGTGATCCACGAGTTGTGTGTGTGTGTGATCCACGAGTGTTTGTGTGTGTGTGTGATCCACGAGTGTTTGTGTGTGTGTGTGATCCACGAGTGTTTGTGTGTGTGTGTGATCCACGAGTGTTTGTGTGTGTGTGATCCACGAGTGTTTGTGTGTGTGTGATCCACGAGTGTTTGTGTGTGTGTGATCCACGAGTGTTTGTGTGTGTGTGTGATCCACGAGTGTTTGTGTGTGTGTGTGTGATCCACGAGTGTTTGTGTGTGTGTGTGATCCACGAGTGTTTGTGTGTGTGTGATCCACGAGTGTTTGTGTGTGTGATCCACGAGTGTTTGTGTGTGTGTGATCCACGAGTGTTTGTGTGTGTGTGTGATCCACGAGTGTTTGTGTGTGTGTGTGTGATCCACGAGTGTTTGTGTGTGTGTGTGTGTGTGATCCACGAGTGTTTGTGTGTGTGTGTGATCCACGAGTGTTTGTGTGTGTGTGTGTGTGATCCACGAGTGTTTGTGTGTGTGTGTGTGTGATCCACGAGTGTTTGTGTGTGTGTGTGTGATCCACGAGTGTGTGTATATATATATGTATATATATATACGGGTATATATATGTATATATATATATACGTGTATATATAAATATGTATATATATATATATGTGTGTGTGTGTGTGTGTGTATATATATGTATGTATGTATAGCATATACCAGACAATATTCTAGAGATAAAAGCTAAACAATTCTTGGTTTCAAGGATCATATATTGTGCTTACACCCTCATGTAAAACAGACCCTCCCCAGAAAAGCAACAGTTGAAGGTCTGAGGCATCTCGTGGGTCATTCTTTACTCAAAATCATAGCTTGGATGCTCCTACCAATATGTTTCTCTTTTTTGGCAGCTAAACAGGAGACATCTTAGTTTAAACAAAAAGACATTTAATCAAACAGTCTAGCAAAGGAAGAGACAAACAGAAGATTTGGTATTCTCTCCTACAGATTGCTACGTTACCCGTAGGGGGGCAAAAGTACAGAAAACATATGTTACCATGGAGCACACGTGAATGGCATGTATACAAGGAATATTCATAGCCAAAGACTATCCCCTGGGTTCTGATGTCGTACTTTGGCGAGAAAAATCCTTCTCTTCTCTCTCTATATATGAGGATGTCATGATGGGTCAGGAGACAGTGAGCTTTCTCCGGTGTTCAGCTGAACCCAGTGGCGGGCTGCTTTTTCACTTATGACATAAGCACTTGTCTCAATATTGGAATAGAAGAGGTTCTCCTTTACTTCTTTTTCAAAGTCCAAGTGAATCCACAGGCAGAAGCTCGGCGTGACCTCAGACTGGGCCAAGCTCTCTCCGGAGTTTTATCCAACTTTCCAGAATGGGAATCTGGTAACAGCCGGTGGACAGCCAGCAGGGAACAGAAAAAGATGTTGCTGAAGAAAATCCAATTAGAGGAAAGCACGTTTAAGTCAGGGTCACTTAATGAGAAATTCTCCGGGGTCCACTAAAAAGGACCTAAATGTGGGAAGTGGCATTTCCTTGATGCTCAGAGAAGGAACTTGCCTGGGAGTCAGGAGAATCGAGGGGCCATTCCACACTGCAATTCTGGATTGACCTCCTGACCATTCCCTGTGACTCAAGTTCTATTTTTATGAAAAAAAAGTGATGAAAAGTAGAGGGGTGTATTGATGGAAGGGTAGAAAAGGAAAATCCATTCAGGTCTTATTTGATTCGAAAACTTTCAGGAAGTCTGGAAGGCCTATGAATTTTACATCTCAGACTGGGGGGAAAATGCAATAAACCATCTTTACAACTGGGAAAAATAGGTCTAAAGTGTGTTTTAAGATTTACAAAGTTCTAGTAAGACATGGAACATCCCTGAGAGGGACCTAAGTTAAGAGTGGTTATCCTTTATTTTACAAATAAGGAAACTGAGCTTCCCAGAAGTGAGCTGACTGGCAAATGCATTTATTAAGTACCTACCATATGGCAGGTAAGAGTTCTGGGTGACTGGATAATGATAGCAAGTGATTTGTGATTTCACTGATCTAGGGAACTCCCAAGTAAGGAAAGTCTCTCTACTAACATCAGAAACTTCTTTCCACTTAGCCTCTCAGTTCTAGGCAAGGCCCTTAAGACTAAATGATTTGCCTAGAATTAGAACCAGTGAGTATCAAAAGCAGAACTTGAATGCAGATCTTCATGGCATAAGGCCAGCTTTCTGTTACATGACAATTCTTCTCAGGTACTGGGAAGACAAATTTTAAATTTTAAAATGAAAGAATCTCTGCTCCCAAGAAGCTTAAATTCTATTGGCCATTGTTAGTCAAGAATTCCCATCCAGAGTTTCTGAGTCCAAGCTGAGAACTTTGACTACTTTACCATGAGTTGAGGGGAAACAAGCAGAGCTAATACCTAAATGTCTCCTACACTTCTTACCATGATGCCTGAAATTCCACCATTGAAGGTGCCTGAAATTCCACCATTGAAGGTGCCTGAAATTCCACCATTGAAGGTGCCTGAAATTCCACCATTGAAGGTGCCTGAAATTCCACCATTGAAGGTGCCTGAAATTCCACCATTGAAGGGGAATTTATTTGATAATATGGAAACATTTTATTTGATTGCAATACATAACCTATATTGGATTGCTTGCTGTCTTAGGGAAAGGAGAGAGGAAGGAAAGAGGAAAGAACAGAATTTGGAACTCAAAACTTTTTTTAAAAGTTAATTGTTTTCCCATGTAATGGAGGTAAATAATTTTTTAAGTAATTCATTTGAATTTGGAGGATAAAAGCAATGGGCAGAAATAAAGATAAAGTTGACTAGCCTCCCGATATTTCTTCATACTAGCCAAGGTGACAGAGCATCTCCACTTTGCCTTTGAACTTGCTTTTTAAAAAGGAGAATGAATTATGATACAAATTTGATATTAAGCTTGAAACACGATCCTAGCCAGAGTGGGGAGAAACAGTTAGTTCATTCATTGCTAGGAACATTGCAAACTAGAGAGATCTTTCCAGAAATCAATTTGGCAGGGTTCTGTGACACATGAAATAATCATAGCCCTTAGGCCAGTCTCGCCATTGTTGGGACCATATACTGTGAGTATTATTAAAAAGAAGAAAAGGCTATCTGTTAAAACTATTGATGGCAGCATTATCTGTCATTAAAAAGTCAAGAAACGACCAACAATAGGGAAATGGTTAAGTAAACTGTGGTACAATAATATAATGGAATACCATTATGTACTTAAGATTCATGAGGAACATTAAAATAGCCAGATAAAGCTTTAGGAAATAATAATAATAGCTAGTATTCTTACTATTCTGAAACCACAAGTCTGATTAAAATAATAAGAGACCAAAGCTGTGATTCCATGGGTGCAGGGAGTGCTATGGCCGGGAATTGTTTCTCCCATTGAAAGTCAACATCATTGAGATGAGTTATGGGGTCAGACTCCGAATACCCTGGATGTGTAGGAGAAGGGACGGGCTGCTAGGTCTTCCTTCCCTCCCCCCATTATCATTTGGTTGAGAAAAAGTTGGCAGACTTCTCTTGACCCCCCCTTTTTTTAATTTTTCAACTAGGGTTTTACTATTTAAATCCCAACAAGTCTTTAGAGTGGGCCATTAAATTATAGCGATGCTTTTTAAATGAAAGGATCTCAGTATTTCATTTTGATAGCTGCTGCATGTTAGATAAATACTAATTATTCCATTAACACAGGCTTTATATGAGGCTTCCCAGGCTCCTCTGGTGACTGGAGGCCTCGGAAACTAGGAGGGTGACAGAATAAAACAGCCAGAGTTCATTAATGGACTAAGGGAAATGAGCATTATTAGGAGACCTTCCAATTTATGAATCCTTCAAAAGCATAAAGTGGTGGCTTTTACGACTTCCTGCCTGGCTTGGTCTCTTTGTGTGTGACACAGAGCTGCAAGGTTCCTTCTCAGGTCCAGCATCCCTTGCGGTTGGTTGTGCTTTGCCTACACTGACCCCTGCCCATGTTCTTGGAAGTTCTTTCTCACTTCTTCCTTTTAGGGTCTGATCTGGGGTCATTTCCTCAGAAGGAGTCTTCTTTTTTCTTTTCTTTAATCTGTATTTACTTTGGGGATGTTTCCTGCCCTATTCTTTATGCATGTGTTTCCACCTCTCCCCCACCAGACTGTGAGCTCCATGAAAGTAGGATTCTTTGTCTTTGAATGGGTTAGTGCTTAGCATAGCACCTGACACTTAGTAGGTGCTTAAATAAATACCTGCTGAACTGAAATGAACCAATTGAATCTAATTTAATCCAATCATATCAACAAATTAAATTGAATTGATTTGGGAAATTTATGAATTAACAAATGAATGAATGAATGAATTAAAATGTGAATTAAGTGCTTATTATATGCTAAATAAAAACAGGGAAAAGACAGAATTTTTCCTTTGAGAGACGAAAAGAGATGATAGAGATGGAGTCTAATAATCTCTACTAGTCACAAAGTGATACCATTAACTCAGGATAATTTGTCCCTGCTAAATCTTATTGGGGGAGGGAAAAAGAGGAAAAGAAGATAAAAAGGAAGGCTCAAGATAGGGGAGTTAAAGAAGAGATGGCTGTAGCTAGCCAGTCTTTCTTGTGGGCAGGGCTCTTCACACATCAGATATTCATACCTCAGCAACTTAGAATCTACTCAATGCTATACAAATACAAAGGATCTTTCAGATCCTCAAACTCCAAATTCAAGAGTAAGGGATTTTAGCATTTTTTGTTCTTTATCCCTTTGGCATTTGGAATATAAAGGAAGGCAACTCCTTTTAACTCACAGGTTAAGAAGACCTATTCTAGATGGATCCACAGTCATGTCATTATCCCAAGATCAAAGATCAGCAAGGAAACAACATTTGAGCTAGTAAAGCTTAACATGGCCCCGCGACTTTGAGGACATCATATGTGTGTGCATATGTATATGCACATGTACATGTATATTTGTGTGTATTTGTTTTTTTCTCTTCTTCCCCCCTCCACTGTTAGAACTCAGGATCCTTGTAAGTTCATGCTTTGTACTTTTATCCCCAAGGCCAAACATAGTGATTGGCACGTAGTAAGTGTCATTGTATGATATTATATTATTACTAAATATTGGTTGATTGTACAAGATGGCACTAAGGCTGTTTTGAAGGAAACCAGAAATGTCTTGAGCAGTTGATGGTATCATAATGAGTAGAACACTGGCCCTGGAGTCAGACTCTTTTCTGGATTCAAACCCAGTCTCAGATACTTACTAGGTGTGGGATTCTGGGCAAGTCACTTCACCCTGTTTGCCTCAGTTTCCTCTTATAGGAAAAAAATGGCAGACTACCTTGGTATCTCAGTTAAGAAAAACCCAAAGAGGGTATGAAGGGTTGGGTACAAATGAAATAAGTGAACAGTGAGAAGCAGAACTTTCAATGATCTGAGGTGATGGAAAGAAAGCATTCTGGGCTTGGGGGACAGATGATGCGAAGGTGTAGAGAGGACATATGGAGTATCATATGTGAAGAACATCCCAAAGTAGGTCAGTGGCTGAACCATAGAGTGCAAGAGGGAGGAAAGTAGAATGAGGTCAGAAAGGTAAGTTGGGGTAAAGTTGTAAAAAGCTTTAAATGACAAACAGGAGTTAGCATCAGATCCCAGAGGCAATAGAGAGTCACTGGAGCTTCTAAAGAAACACTCCACATCCCTCCTGCCATCCACTACCTTGATCGCTGGAATCAAAGGGGTGGTTCTACAATGGCTGGTGGAGCTAATTGGGGTCCAACAGACAAACCCCAGAAATTGAATAGATTTTAAGCAACACACTAAGACACCATCAGACCTTCCCCACTTAGAAAGTAAGAGAATGAGCAATAGGGAATTAATTAGGCAGTGTGACCTTGGTCATAGTATAGCAGATAAATTGGTCCATGGATAGTGTTGTGATCTAATGGAAATAGAACAGAATTCAGAGCTCTGCCATAAGAGTGAAAGGCCTTGAATTCAAATTTTGGCTCTCCCATCTGTAACCTATATGATGTTGGACAAGTCGATTCATTCTGGTCTCAGTTTCTCCCTCTGTAAAATGAGGTAGTTGGAATAATGGTCATGAAGAACCTTTCCAGTTCTAAATTTTTAGTCCTTTAAACAGAATTGTGGTCCCAATTTTGCCACTAATTTGTTGAGTGACCTCCAGCCTGTAATGCCTCTTCAGGCCTTGGTTTCCTCGTTTGTAAAATAATGGGGCTGAACTATATGGTTTTTAATATCCCTTCCAAATAAAATAATATATAAAAGAATATTGTAGGATTGTAAAAATATTTTCCAATGCTAACTCTCTATGCTCCCCTGAATGTAAAATGAATATTGGAATTGGAAAGACATAATACTGAGACTCCAGCTCAGCTCAGACACATCCCCTGCCTTCTCTGGGGATCAGTTTCCATTTAAGTCTCAGCCTCATCTTCCTCATCTGAAGAATGGGAATCATTATAGCACCTAGCCCATGATAAAGTAAACCCCAACTAAAATAGCATCTTGTATAGGAAGCTCTCCCTTACCTACCTAAATTCTAGTGGGTTCCTTCTTTGAATTATTTCCTGTTTTTCCTCTACCTAACTTATTTTGTATTTTTTCTGTTTACACAGTTTCTCCCATCTGATCATAAGCTGTTTGGGACAGGGAGTGTCTCTTTTCCTTTTTTTGTATCTCCAGTACCGTGTCTGGCACACAGTAGGTCCTTAATAAATGATTACTGATTGAGCGATATAAGCACAGCATTTTGCACTCCGTAAGAATAAATGCATCCTATTATTCTGATCATTTTACTGGACTCATGGAGATTTCCAAACAAAGGCTCAGTGACCATTTATCAGATATGCCTCATGAGAGTTCTTTCCCCTACTCAATCAGCAAGATAAATTTTAGTTGCAAATTCCCAGCTGCTTCAAAAGATGTGTGTGACTCCAAAATGCAGGTGCTATTTGATAATGATAATTTATAACAAGGAAATCCTAGAATGGGATGGGAAAGTCCAATCCCCATCATACCCTTGTCAGGCAGGGTTCCATACGAGACGACTATGGTCTTCTCCATTGGAAATTTCTCTTATGGTGATTCTTTGGCCAGGTGAGCTCTGAAGTCCCAGCAGACTCTCCACAATCCAGGATTCTCTCCGGTTCTGACCAGATTCACACAGGTGGAACAGAGCTTATTTCTCTGTTTAAAAGCCTCATCTAGATTCTCAAAGTTTATACATTAAACATTGGGTCTGATGGAAGGAAAGCAGTAGGAAATCTCAGATTACTTGCATAGGGCAAAAAATAGCCTTACAGTAGATGTATACAATTTCTCAAGGAAATGAGCTGTCTCTCCTTTGAAGGAACATGTGGAAGCTAAGTGGAAGGAATAATTAGATTAAATGGTGATGTAAACTGGAAGAGAAACATTACTTCCTGACCTGCACCAAATCTCTTACAGGTGTCATGGGGCCTGGCCAGCCGGTGATTAGGGGGGGTTTAACTGACTCGCCTGTAACTCCACGCAAGTGATTGAAAGGTGGAGTTTCCTGGGGGGGCCCCCCTGCACCCTGAGAGCATCTTGGTGAAATGAGCATTTGTTCTCAGTTACTTAGAGGAAAATAAAAAACAGGATTCATGGTAAATGGATGTTTTAATGGTTTATTCTGTTGCCTAGAGGGCAAATACTTGCCAAGCTCAATTTTCTCTTTTCTCCTCACCAGAGGAAGAAAACCAGGTTTTCGATCCCAGGAGGACCAGCTTAGGAATACCAGGCCTCCTTGCCCCTTTTTGTAATGGGAAGCCATTATTTCTGGCCAAGAGAGGGTGCTTGCAGTGAGTTATACAACTCCTAATACCAACACTGGGACCTTTGGGAGAGTGTAGTCAGAAGGCCAATTGCCAACCTTCTACCCTTATCTTCCCAGGAGATAAAGAAATAAATATTGGATATCCCATCTGCCATCTCTGCCCTTTTGTCTAGGTAGTTTCTAAGGGTGGGCATGTTCTCCCACCTCACTTGCAACTCTTGAAATCCCAAGCTTTCGTCAAAGCTTGGCTCAAATGACAATTCAAATCTGATCTCAGACACTTAACGCTTCCTAGTTGTGTGACCCTGGGCAAGTCACTTAACCCCAATTGCCTCAGCAAATAATCATAATAACATTATTATTATTATCTTCTTGAGAGCAGATCTAGAATATTGACATTTTTGTTTTTCTCCCTTAGTATCTTGTAGAATATCTTTCACAAAGTAGATGTTTAATGACTATTGAATTGAATTTGAGTTTGGCCTTCCACCGACCAAGTGACTTAAATAAGCAAATAGTACAGGCACGAAATGTGTAGAGGACCCCAAGCCTTTGAAGGAGGCACATACTCTAGTTGACATAATCAATATCCAGAAAACAACTTGACAGACTAGAGTACTGGGCTGGCCCCAATCAGAGAACTTTTAAGAGCGACCAGTGAAAAATCTTACAAGGACAATCAGGGAAACTAAACTGCTTGGCTAAAAAAAAAGGTTTTAATAGGTTGCAGGCAGCTTAATATGAGTCATCAGAATGATATAAAGTCTAAAATATTAAAAAAGATCATTTTGTTACATAAGGAGAGGCAGTGAGGTGCTGAAATGGACAGGGCTCTATCAGGAAAGCAGTTCTAATCCATCCTTGGACATTTACTAGTTGTGTGACCTTAGACAAATCACATAACATCTGTCTTCTTTGGTTTTCTTATCTGTAAAATGGGAGATGATAATAGCAACTATTTCCCAGCATTGCTGTGGGAATAATTCAATTATATTTGTCCCGTGAACCTTAAAGTGCTATATAAATTATGATTATTAATATTAATTACTAGACATAGATTCCAGGAATGAGAAGATGAATATTCCCTCCATATTCTGCTTTCATCAGACCATATCTGAAGTGCTAGTTTCAGTTTAGGGCCCCAAAGTTTTGTATGTTTGTATGGACACCCATCAATGGAAGAGTATTCAGAGGTCGATCAAGATGGAGAAAGGCACTGAGTCCATGGAAATAGTGGGGATTTTTTTCACTGAAACAAACAACTTTGAAGCATCTACTGCAGATCAAACATTGGGGATGCAAAGTCAATACTCATATAAGAACATCAGGAGGCATTGAAGGAACTGGGGATGCTTGGCTAAGAGTGGAGGGAGCGGGAGAGCAATCTTCTGGTATCTGAAGCCTCTCTCTGCCGCAATTACCAAAGGTGAATGGTCCCTAGCTCAGATTTTGGCTTGGAGGCTAGCTATCTGAAGGGCAATTCTGTGGAAGAAGGACTTGATTTATTTTGCTTGACAATATAGAGCCACAAGTAAGAGTGGTGGTTAGAATTTTAAAAGAAGCAAATTTAGAAATATATTCCCCCCCCAAAAAAAAAAAACTCCTTTTTTAATGGGTTGTCTGGGGCAAAGATTGGGGGTTGGGGAGATCCTGTCATGGGTGACTGGGTTAAGGCAGAGACTAGATGACCACATGTCAGCAATGACCCAGGGGAGGGGGGGGAATTCTTTTTTTAAGTATGAGTTGAACTAGCCTGAGATATCTTCCAGCTCCAAAGCTCTGTGATTCAGTGAATTGAATCCAGCTGACTTTGGGGGGAAATCTCAACTCTTCTGAGCCTTTATTTTCTCATCTGAAAAATGACAGCATAGGACTTAATGGTCTTCCAGGCTCCTTCTGCTCAGACTCTATGATCCTCTGGCAAAAAAAAAAAATGTAAAAGACTACCTTCTACTGACCTGCCCAGCTCACCAAGGAGAGCAGAGAAAGCCAGGCAAATTAGGGAGGAAGAATGACTCTTGTTGGCCCAGCCTTAATCCAGGCACTCGTAGCAAACTCGGAATTCATCCACAAGAAAGAATAATACAAAATGGGATGAGCTGACAAGCAGCCTTGCCTGGTGGCTACCCTGCCTTCCTGTTGGTCACCTGCCACATTGCATTCTCAGGTGGGAATAGGGGCAGAATCCATACCATATATATTTCCTCCTCTGTACTTTTACTTATATCATGTCCTTGACCAGGAACACTTTTTTCTCTTTCACCTTTTCTCAACTCGACTCCTACAAACTCCAGGAAGACTGCCCTGGCCTTCCTTTCCCTATAGAGTGGAAGTCTGTTTCTACACTGTAACTATTAACTGGCTAGAAATACCACACCTATGACATATACTTATTACGCATTGTAATTGCCATAGAGCACTCTCTGGGTCTCAGTTTGTTCATCTGCAAAATGGTCATAATTATAAAAACATCTTTATCAGCTTATTGTGATGAAAGAACTTGGCAAACTACAAAGCTCTCTCCAAGATTTTTCTCTTGGATAGGGAAAGGAGAGTCTACATCTGTGGTTTCATCCATGTATGTTACTCAAGTACAGATACTCTTCTTTGCAAAGCAGATTATTAACTCGGAAGAAATAATGGCATTGTGGGTAGAGTGCTGGACTTGAAGTAGGATATCTTGGGTTCAAATTCTATCTTATTTGCTTGATCTTTCCGGGCCTCAGTTTCCTCATCTGTAAAATGGGGGTAATAATGTCACTTAATTCAATGGGTTTTATAAGAATTGAATAAGAAAATATGTGGCAAATACTTAGAAAAGGTTAAAATTCTGCATAGAGGGTGATTGGGGCCATGGAAAAGGTCCATAAATTGCCTCGGATCACATGGCTTGGGTTTGTCTGAAGCAGAACTTGATTCTAGTTCTTCTTTCTTCTAAGGCCAATTTCTCTGTTTGACTGTATTACTCTCAAATTAGGACTGCTATTATCACTTTCACATTTTGACATGTGTGGCCAGGCTTCCCATCTAAAATGGAAACTCTATAAGATCAGACTTGTTGCTGAACTTTCTCAAGTCACCAACCTTTTATTAAGCACCTACTCGGTGCTAGACCATGGAAATACTAAGGCAAAGATGAAGTGTTCCCTGCCCTGAAGAGCCTTATTTTCTATTGATATAAACAGATATATAAGGTGATTGAAGGAAGGAAGGACTACCAGGGGAATCGGGAAGCTCTTCCTGTAAGAGGTAGCTGAGCCTTAAAGGAAGGTAAGAATTATTAAAGCCAAAGATGTGAAAGGCGCTGATTCCAGGCTGTCCTGGGCCCCGGGCATAGAGATAGGAGTTAAAACAAGTGGAGCAAGTCTCTTTGGTCCCGCCAAGTTCGAGCTGCCGATGGCACCGTCCCCTAACCGCAGGACACTTTGCATGAGAGACAGTCGATAGATATTTGTTGATAGACTGATTCGAGGCAATTACTCTAAAGGATGCACTCAGTTCTTGGCTTTAGCCTAGACACACCATGACAATTCACACTTTAGAAAGAAACCTATGAAATCCCTCCTCCATTGGAAGCCTCTCTCCGCCGCAATTACCAAAGGTGAATGGTCCCCGGCTCAGATTTTGGCTCGGAGGCTAGCGATGTAGAAGCATGCCCCGGCCTCCGGCACCTTGACCTCCTACGCCGCCGATTCCCCCCGACTCTGCCAAGCTAATTGCCGAGAGAATAATCTCATTATTGGTTACCTGTCCTCGACAGACCCTCACCACAGGACAGTCTATTAGAGCCGACTGCTTATTAGTCTTTGCCATTCTGAAGCTGAGTGTAACTGACTCGGGTCCATGTGTTAAATACTCCATCTGTAGCTACCCAGGCTAAAGCCTGCCAATGGCTTCTCTCTCCTGGCCGCCAAACCTCTCCCAGAGAACATTTCAGTCCAGGGTCCCCGGTTCCCAAAAACTGCCTCTCGGTCCCTCCAAGAAAGAAGCCCCACGTGAGGTCCCCTTCTAACCACACGTCTACATGGAGAAAGAAAAAAGGCAAACTGAGCCCTCAGTTCTCCTCCTCTTGACGCATTGTATTTATTAACTGTCCCAACTAGTGATAACTGTTGTTATCAATATTTTTTGCTGAGATGTAAATAGCTTGATGCTCTCCATAAAGCTTAATTCCTGCGGCACACTTCTTGGCTTGTATTTTGTTGACTTTTGGACTTCAGAGATTGTGCTGGATGGATTCATTTAAGTTTTTGATTAGGCATCCTCTCTGTATATTCTATCAATGAATTGAGTTGGATTTCTTGGGTCAGTGAAGATCCCAGGGGTTCTGCTGGACCCCACAAATCTATAGCAATGGATCTCAAGCTCTTTGGCGTTCCCTCGGTGGGATCCACGTGACCCGTGATGTTTGTGTGGTCCCAGGGATATCAAAGGATTTAGGAGATACCCTGAGTGAGAACAGCTATCTTAAATTATGTAATTACTATCTTGGGAAATTGTTGGATGAAAACACAAAGTAAAGACTCAATGATTCATGGGGAAAGTAGGGTGATATCTTCCAACCGTGACGACAAGAAAAACTGAAATTAAGGAATAACAGTATTGGTTAGAGGAACTGAGGGAGACTGAAAATGAGAAGGAAAGAAGGAAAGAAAGAAAATGAGAAAAGAAAGAAAGGTGGTCTCTATCTTCAATTATTTGGAAGGTTGTCATATGAAAAGTGAGTTAGTTATGTTCTATGAAGCTCTAAAAGAACTAAAAACCCTTCCGTGGCTGCCAATTTGTTACTGAATCAAATTCAGCCATCTTAGCTTGTCATTAAATGCCTCCATACAGCTATGTCACATTAAGACCCTTCACATTTTCCATGTTCCAAGAAAGTTATTCATGGATTTACAAGATCATAGATTTGGAGCCAAAAAAAGACCTTAGAGGCCATTAGGTCTGACCCTCTCATTAATATCAATAAAATGAGGCAAATAGAGTTTAAGTGATGTGCCTAGATCACACAGCTAGTAAGTACCTGAGAGAATTTAAACTTCGTTTCTCCTCACGCCATTTTATCCAAACACAGATTATAATTCTCTTGTTGAGCTCCTATTGCATGCTAGGCAAAGCTGGCCATATGGCATAGGAGATAGAGAATTAGCTCTGAGTGAGAAGGGCTTCAATCCTGTCTCTGACATACCCTGGCTAAGTGTCTCTGCACAAGACACTTAATCTTGTAATGCCCTGGGAAGCTCACCAAGACTATAAACTGGGGACACAGTACCTGTCTATTTGTAGAGGAAGTTTTCTTCTATGGAGTTCCCTTTATGAATGATACAGTGAGTCCTGTCCAAAAAAATAAGTAAATAGGGACCCAAAAACCAAACCACAGTCACTGACCATAGCACATAAACTTTTTCAAGGGATTATTTAGTTTCTCTGTGCCCATCATGCAATCTTTGGCATACAGTAAGTGATAAATAAATATTGATTGATTGGAAGAAAATACTATGAGCCTATATAAGTCAATATAAATATAAATCAATAACTAGAGAGATAAATGAGTGAATGGATAGATGAATAAAAAGATAAATGGGTGAATTAATAGATAAATGAATGAATGAATACATATATATAGACAACCAGATAAATGAACAAGTACAAATAGAGTTGGATGTCAAACTAACAAATAATCAGGAAATACTTCTGGTTGGAGAGGGGGGAGCTTGGATAGTTTTGAAGGAAGATAAATATAAGAAGAGAGAAAATATTCCAGGAATGGATGACAAACTGTACAAAGACATGGTGGTGGGAAATGGGATGTCATGTATGGGGAACACCAAATAGAACAATTTGGATTGAATGTTATTTGATGGGGGATATAACATGTGATCAGACCAGGAAAGTCAATTCCCTTCCCAAGTCTCAGTTTGCCCTTCTGTAAAATGAGGAGTTAAACTAGAATATCTCTGAAGTCTCCCTCCAACTCTCAGTTGATCATCCTATGATATCCTTAACAGGATTAGTAGTGCCTTTTCTCTGTCTTTTCAATTAGAGCCCCAGCCATTGACCTTTCATATAGAAACGTCTGTGTTGTTCACTTATCAGGGTCAGTTATCACAATAGAAATGCTTTAGTAACCTAAGCAACTGGGTAGAGAGCTAAGTATGTACACCATTCCCCACCCCCAAAGGCCAGTAGTCATTTTGCTCCCTGGAAATCCCTTTACCCTCAACACAATCCCAAGCTCCCTGTGTGGGCTTTGTTCTGGTGTATCCAGCTCCTAGGATAGTGCTGAAACCAGGAGCAGAAGGGGCCAATGGCAGCTGTGGGACTATTCAGTCATTCATTCATTCATTCAATAAATATGTCCTGAGCACCACAGCCAGAGCTCAGCACCGGCTACCTTGAAAAAAAAATTAAAACAGAAAGACCTTGTGAAAGGGGATATTCATTTAGTGTATGAGTTGACAGATGGTTAGTGAGGTCCCTTATAACTCTGGGATTCTATGATTCGGATTCTGAAACACAGCCTCTGCCTCAATAGAACTCATTGTCCATTATGACAGACAGAAATAAAACTAACATTTTAAGATTTGTAAAAGGATAAATGTGTGTTAATGTGTATATAATGTGCAAAAGTTAGTGTCTGCAAGATACTTATAAAGTCAATTGATATTAATCCCAAGATGGGAGAAATACAAGAATAGAAAGTGGTCCTTGAGTTAAATCTTAAAGGAAAGGAGGGATTCTAAGAGATGGAAATATAGAGGAAGAACGTTCTGGGCGTGAGGCACATCGGTGCAAAGGCCTGTGATTTTGTGTTGGGAGATGGTGCCTGAGGAACAGCGACTAGAACAAATTGATTTCATCACAGGGTATGTAGAAAGGAGTATTGTGAATAAAGCTGCAAAGATAGGAAGGTTGTGAAGAACTTAAGGAGAGCCAAAGGGTTCTGCCCAGGCCCCAAGAGCTCAGCTTCTTTCTGGGGACCAATCCAAGCGAGCAAGAACAAGGGGGAAGAGTTTCCCAAAGAAACTGGTGGAGTAATTTGAGGTTTAGAAGGAATGATGGGACAAAGGAGTAGGGATACAAGAATAAAGGATATTGTAGAATTTTAGAAGGTCATTAAGGGATTAAGCTTGGGAAGGAAGGGGAGTGTAGACAGAGCAAGGGAGCAAATACTGAGGGGATGAGGAGATTGGAGGGCAGGGTGAGAATAAAGAACAAGGTAAATAGTTTTGAGGCATATAGATTGATGGAATGATAATGAGCCAAATTTGGATATTTGAGGGGACATCAACAAGAAAATCCTTTAGTACAAGGCAGGGAGGACTCAGTGAAAGGAGGCTGCAAAAGGGAAAGGAAAGACTGGAGTGGTGTGACTCATGGTTCCATGGTAGATCAGGATTAGTGGAAAGCTCTTGGCTTTGAAGCCAATGGAATTGAGTTTGAATCCCAGATTGATTGATGACTATGACCTCAGACCTATACCTTTCTGGAAAGAATTACGTATAAATAGGACTTTTTGGAAATCATTGATGGAATAACTTTTGGGAAAGTTGGCAGGTCCTCCAGTCAACTTAAATGGGTAGTATCACATCCAAAGTGGTAGTAGTGATCTTGGGTGCCGGCGAATGGACCAACAGTACCAGCTAGGAGTCATCAAAACTGAATGTGTGATGCATGTAAAAATTCTCCATACCGAGAAGTCAAGCTTGATCCTTCTCCCTCTCCTATGTAAACAGAGGCTGCAACTTGCCACCCCGAGTTCTCTCACTAGTCCCTCTGTGGGTCTCTGTGAAAGAACAGATTCCAGTGTGTGTCGCCTGCAGTCAGAATCTGTGCTCAGTCCCGATGTTCTATGTAAGATTTCACGAATGACGAAAATAACTTTCTCCTGATGTATTTAACATCTGGCCTGCCAGATTTATGCTGAGAGCCAAAAAATCACTACCTTGCCAAGAAAAACCTCACTGTCAAGCAACTCAATGGTGTCAGTTTGGGGTGTGGCCAGTGTGGGGCTGTTTTCTGTAGTACCCCAGAATTTTAGGAAGGCGAGGACTTTGTAAGGGTCCCGGGCTCTTGGAAGTCCCCAAAATGGTATTTTGGCCCCAGAGTCTTCCTGATGATTTGTCACAAATGTGACAAATATTAGAAAAGTTTGCCCAAGTTTTCCATGGAGAATAGCAGGTGAGGGAGATCACTCCACATCCCAAATGTTGGGGACCAGAGAGTTGCTCTGGTCTCTGGGCCGGTGCATTAGAGTTAAGCAATAGGTCCAGGAAACAAAGAGGAAAAGAGTTAAAGAAGTGTTCTTATTGTAGGCCCTAAAAATACAACCAATGACATTTAGGGCTCAGTTTGCAACAAGCTTCATCCTCTTCTGCCTCAAGGCTCCACTGTCGGCAAGTCATTCCTTCCCTTATCCATCTTTAAGACTCACCTTGACATCCCATTTCCAGCTTCAAGACCATGTTCAAGTTGGCCTGAATTCCCCCAGTTACTGGCTTCCTCCTCAGATTCCGTTGAAGTACTGGTGTAGTTGAATATTTGCTCCTCGAGGATGGATCATTTTCATCTTCGAGTCCCCTATAGCCTAGCACAGGGCTTTGCACTTAGTAGTACTTGATGGAGGTTTGCTAAACTGAATTGAAGTCACTTTACTCCTGGCTTTTCTCCAGCCTTAATTTTTTCATCTGTAAAATGGGAATAATGTTAATCCTAGAAACCTCACTGGGTTATTATGAGACAAGTGTTTTATACCCTAAAGTGATATGTAACTAGAAGTTCTTTGAAAACAAAAGACCGAGGTATCACTCTGGATACCTTAGAATCAGCCAGAATCAGGATAAGCAGAAGTCCTTGGTCTTTAGGGGTAGAAGTGAAAGGAATGGACACAGGATTTCTCCAACCTTCCTTTTCCTCCTCTACTGCCAAAGTGAGTCTGGCTTGTTTTGCTCCACCCCCTAATTCTTCCCACAATTCTCTGAATACACCAAAAGATCGAACCAGCACAGAATAGTGGGAAGGACCATTTCCCAAGAATAAGCTAGTAGAGTATTGTCCAATGGTAAGTAGCCTTAAGTGCTCAGTTGTCTGATTGCAGTGCATTAACTCAAAGTTTCGGCCCTTTACAGACAAGGATTATCTTTTGCCTCTTTGTATCCCCAGTCCTCAACACAGTGCCTGGCACACAGTAGGACCTTAATAAATCTTTAATGATTATTGATTGATTATCTTTTTTGATGGGAATGAGACTGAGGAAGTGGAGCAGGAGTTTTGCACTTTTCCAATGTGCAAAATACCCCCCCTGAAGTCAGGTTCACTCCAAGTATCCATCTCCTCGAGCACAAGCTAGAATCCATACCAAAGGGCTCCATTGTCAAATTTGCAGTGTATTTCTGCATCATCAATAGACAATCACCACAAATCTGGGTTTGATTTATTGTTTTGTGGATTGTCTAGACTTGAGAATGCAGATGAAACTGAACCGTGTGTGCATACTAGAAGAACTTGGTTGCCAACACTTGCCATAGCATCTTGGATCACTCCAGAAGCATTGCTCAAAGCCTGGGCAGGAGAAAACTCAGGGAAATAGCCATCACCACCCTGGTGACTGCAGGCTAACAACAACAGGGAAGAGAATCACGAGACTAAAAGTAATGGTGGTGATCACTGCCATTTATATAATAGAATCTCATTTGATTACCAAACGTCCCCACTTTCCTTTTTCAATCTGTTTTCTTTCTTCTTTCTCAATAATGAACTCTTAATCTCTCTCTCTCTCTCTCTCTCTCTCTCTCTCTCTCTCTCTCTCTCTCTCTCTCTCTCTGTCTCTCTCTCTCTCTGTCTCTCTCTCTGTCTCTGTCTCTGTCTCTGTCTCTGTCTCTGTCTCTCTCTCTCTCTCTCTCTCTCTCTTTCTCATCTCACTTTTATTCTTTTCTTACTCAATATCCCTCTCTCATCTCTCTTCTTTCTTTTTTTACTTTTTCCTTTCTCTCTGTCTCTTCCCACTCACCTCTCTCAAACTCCTTGTCTCTCTCTTCTTTTCCCTCCTTTCTCATTCTTCCGTCTCTTCTCTGTTGCTTTCTCCTTCTCCTCTCCCTCTCCTTCCTTCCTCCCTCCCCTGGTGCTAGATACCAGCCTCCACCCAGCCCCCCTGCCTGGGAAAGTCTCCCCTCCTTATTATCTGTCTCCGCCATTCTTGGATGCAGGCCACCACAAACAGAATGTGAGAAAGCAAAAACTCGTGCGTTTCTTCCAGGGAGGAGAAGGAGCTTCTGTTAGTTCATTTAGTCCTGGGAGTTGAGCTTCTCACACCTCCATTGCATTTCCAAATGGTAGGTATAGGCTGTTGCTTTTCCCTTTGGTTGGGCTGCGTAGCACATCTCGTCAATTAAAATGCACCCCCAGTGTAAAATCACAACGGGGCCAGGCAAGAAGGGTGCTAGCATGTGATATTTTTTTAAGATACTTTTGTTCCGAGTACTTGAGATCTGTTATGTGACAGCCTTATGCTCCAGATAACACCGCTATCAGTGAGCGTTAATTGAACGCAACATGTGCTTAACTAATGGCTATTAACTTTGGTTTAGGATTACTACCCTGGAGATGGGGAAAATAAGAAAATGAACTGGCATTTGGACAATATTTTACAGTTTGCAAAACTCTGGAAAGTTTGCAAAGTTCTTTCAGTACATTAATTTCTTCAAATTTCTCAACAATGTGGGAGGTAAACATCCTAAATATTAACATCCCCACTTTATAGGTGAAGAAACTGAGGTTTGCAGAGTGAAAGTGACTTCCCAAAACTAGCGAATTTCTGAAGCAGGAGTTCCACCTCCCAACTCTCTCTCCCAACCCCAAGTCCAGCAATCTATCTGAGGCAGTTAACCTCAGAAACCAGAAGACCCGAGTTCAAATTCTACCTCGGATACATACTAGCTGTGCCTCTAGGCAAGTCACTTCCTGGAGCCTCAGTTTCCTCATCTGTAAGTGGAAATAATAATAATAGGACCTACATCACAAGGTTACTGTACAAAGTAGGGAGCCTCGAGTTCCCTCCCTCACTTCCACAAAGCCAGCATCTGTTGTAGGTGTAGAATCCATGGGGAAGACCTGAATCAGGGGAGTTTACTTTGCTCCCAAGTAGATTCATTGGGGGCCCAGCTGTGGAATCTTTTGACCAAGGAAAATACAAAAAATCGCTTTAGGACTTCGGCAAAAAGTCCTTGGGACTCCAGATACCCTCCTTGTCTACTGCTTTTAATCTCCTTCTTGTCAGTTTTTTACTGATTTTGCTTATCTGTGCTGCTTTTTAACTTGCAGATTATCTTTTACCTAAATGTTATTGGATGCCTTTCTTAAAAGGATTATTTGACTGAGCCCTCTTCTGGCTGTGGAACTATAATGTAGCTCTGTCAGATGAGAAAATGTGGAAAGCACTCGGAAAACCTTAACACATCACTTAATGCTAATTATTCCTTCTTCTTCCTCCTCCTCATCATCTACTTTGCCATCCTATGCAGTCTCACGCTATTGTTTCCCACATGGGATCTATCATTAGCTCATTGTCTGACCTCAGCAGATGACTAAATATTCCTGAATTATAAATTCTAGAACCTGAGTACTTGGTTCCCCCAATCACGGCCAATAGAGAAAGCATGTTGTCTTAGAAAAAGCATCTCATTTGAAGTTAGGAGTTCTCCCGGGTACTTACTACGTCATCATCTCTCTTGATCCTGGTAATTTTCTTACCTGGAACATGGGGATGATGATATGTAAATTACCTAGTTTATTGAATTGCTTTAAGGAAAGTGCTTTGCACACCTTAAATGCCACATAAAGGTGAATCATTATTAGTATTAATAATTAGATTATTACATATTATTATAGTTATTAAATATTAGTATTAATATAATTATAATGTTAGTATAATATAGTATTATTATAGTATATAATATAAATTAGCATATTATTATAATATAATCTAAAATTATTTAAATAACTTGTTTAATTAATAGTTGGGTGATTGATCTTTATCACTTAGATTCCAGAAAACAGCTTCATGATTTCCTTGATACCAGTATTATTACGAATCAAGCAGGGCTCCCTGGTAGACACTCTTTAAGATATGACTATGACCAACAATTCTATTCTCTTGCTGAACTGGTTCTCAGGTGACAGACCAGTAGTGGCCATCACCAGTGTACGTTTGAAATGTTGCTAAGCTTGGTTTCTAGAGGCTGAGGACCATTCCAGAGTGGCTAAGAACCCAGATTCCCCTACTTTTGACAGTGAAGCTTCAGAGAAGCCATAGGTAGAACAGAAATCCCTCTGTCTCAAATAATTTTAGAAAAAGAAAGAAAATTACTTGAATAAATGTAATAGTAAACAATAGTAACTCAAGCAATCCCCACTCTCCTTCTCTCTTCCCCAAGGGAACAAGATGAACTTAAGCACATACCTCTGAGAGGGCTTCTAATTAACCTTTCCCCACCTCTAACACACCCCAGAGTAACCTAGTTATATTAAAACTTATACTTCAAATACTTATACTTATGCATGTTCTTTTATATTTATACTTTGATACTTCTATTAATAATTAAATCTCAAACTTATGCTTATAATTATAATCTTATTCTTGTACTTTATACTTTTGTACTAATACTTATAATTATCCTTTTCATTATACTTCTAAATACTTTCATATTTATACTTATTTTTATACTTACTATGATTATACTTTTATTCTTATATTTATAACTATATCTTTATCTTTTCACTTATAATTATACTTTCATAGTTATCATACTTTTATATTGTTCTTAAAATTATATTTCTAATTATATTTTATTGTTGTTTTTATCAACATATTTTGCACTTGTACTTACATATGCCCACTCATACTTGAACTTAAACTACATCGTGCCTACATTTTATACTTGCCATTGTAGTTAAATTTCGATACTTGTACTTATACTTTTATGCTCTTAGTCATGCTTTTCTACTTGTGCTCATACTTATATTTTTATGTTTCTATTTCCACTTAAATTTATGAGTATTTGTATTTGATGGAAGTAAACTCAGATACCCTGATAGAAACCCTGGGTTACAAATGGGTAAGGGAAATGCTAACCACCATCTCCTTCTATGTAGTTTCTTCCTCTTCTGCTGGTAGGCTATAAGCTCCTGAAGGAAAGGAGCTATTTCCTTTTTGACTTTCTATTCCAAAACACTTAGCACTTATAGTAAGAGGTTAATATTGATTAATATTGAATTGGATTGGGATTAGATTTGGTTGAATTAAATTGAGGTGAACTGGATTAAGTTGACCTGGATTGGGTTAGATTGAATTGAGTTGGACTGAATTGCTGCCATTTTTCTGAAACATATTCAAATCCCAGAAACAGAATTTCAGAGCTGGAAAGAAATTCAGAGGGCAACTAGTCTAACTTTTATCGGAAAAGGGATCCCTTATAAAATATGGCTGCTGGGTGATCACTGAGCCTCTACTAAAGACTCCAAAGAAGGCAAGTCCATAACCTCTCAAGGCAGCCCATTTCTTTTTGTTTGTTTGTTTTTAATTAGCTGGAGGTTTTTTTAAAGTTTTTATTTACCAGCTATATGCATGGGTAATTTTACAACATTGACAATTGCCAAACTTTTGTTCTAATTTTTCCCCTCCTTTCCCTCCCCCAGATGGCAGGTTGATCAAGACATGTTACATATGTTAAAGTATAAATTAAATACAATATATGTAGACATGTCCATACAATTATTTTGCTGTACAAAAAGAATCGGACTTTGAAATAGTGGACAATTAGCCTGTGAAGGAAATCCAAAATGAAGGCGGACAAAAATAGAGGGATTGGGAATTCTATGTAGTGCTTCCTAGTCATCTTCCAGAGTTCTTTCGCTGGGTGTAGCTGGTTCAGTTCATTACTGCTCTATTGGAACTGATTTGGATCGTCTCATAGTTGAAGAGGGCCACACCCATTAGAACTGATCCTCATATAGTCTTGTTGTTGTCATGTATAATGATCTCCTGGTCCTGCTCATTTCACTTAGCATCAGTTCATATAAGTCTCTCCAGGCCTTTCTGTTGGTCATTTCTTATCGAACAATAATATTCCATAATATCCATATACCCCAATTTATTCAGCCATTCTCCAGTTGATGGGCATCCACATAGTTTCCAGTTTCTGGCCACTACAAAGAGGGCTAAGGCAGCCCATTTCAAAGATAACATTGAAAAGTTTTCTTGACATCAAATCTTTACATTTTCCCTCTCCCATGCTTCTGGTTTTGCCAAACAGAATGATATTAATCCCTCTTCTGCTGAAGACAAATATCATATCCCCAATGAGCTTTCTTTTCCCCAGTCTGACCATTCCCTGTTCTTTTGACATTTCCTTTTATAGCATAGACCTTTCACCATTTTGGTGGCTTTCCATTGGATGTCCTCCAGCCTATTAATGTTTCATTTCAGAACTAAACACAATAGTCCAGGGGTGGGTTAACCAAGACAGAATATAGAAAAAAATTAATTTTTCCTACATATCTATGGAGGTAAAATCCATGCAGAAGAGAAGGGGAATTGGAGGGATGTGGACAATGAAGGAACAAGTAGAGATCATAGGAGCAGTCTCCTTAAGCAGAGGAACCTTAATTAGTCTTGAAAGAACTGAAGGTTTCAGAAGGGAGGAGGGGCCTTAGAAAGCACTTAAGGCCCCCAGGGATGCAAGAGTCTCCACACAAACAAAACAAACACCCAAGGTGTAAATTAGTCCTATCTTTAAATATATAGACTGAATCATGCATAAATTGGCACGTCAACCTACAAAGCTATACCATAGGGAAAATGTTCCTGAATATCTTACACGTATGCAGGAATGGCCCAAATTAGAAATAACCGATGTATTGAAAACCATCCACACAAACATTTGTTCATTCATTCAACAAACATTAATCCAATGCCTATTAGTCACAGAATATTTTATAAGGCAGCTAGATGATGCATTGGATAAAGTGCTAGTCTAGAATCTGGAAGACCCAAGTTCAAATCTCACATGAGACACTAGCTGTGAAATCAAGTCACTTCTCCCTGTTTGCCTCAGTTTCTTCATCTGTAAAATAGGCATAATAAAAGTATCCACCTCCCAAGTTTGTGCTGAAGATCAAATGAGATAATAAACAAATTTTAAAGTGTTTAGCATAGTGCCTAGAATATAGTAAGCTCTGTGTAAATGCTAGCTATGATGGAACAAAAAGGGAATAAAAATGGTGGGCAAGGAGTGTGCGTATTGGTATCCATGCAATGTTGAGCAATCTAGTGAAAGCTGCCAGCATCTTGAGTGTGCACACCATGGAGGACTTAGAGGGCAATAGAGAGGATGAGAAGGCAGGGATTATTGACTTCTGCATCATTGTACCTCTACATTGAATGGGCTGTTAGACTTACTAAGAGTTTTCCATGGATCCTGGAGGACCCCATCTTCAAGTATGTTGGAGAGCAGACGTGTCAAATTCAAATACAAATGGAGACCACTAAACTGTACACATGGATGACTGTGAGTCGGATAATGACTTTTAAAAATACATTAATATTACCTATGTCCTATTGCCTTTTTATTTAGTTCATCCCATTGACAATATCAAGATCCATTAAAGCATTGAAAAACTGCAAGGCACAATGCTAAGAATGGGAGGAGAAATCAAGTTGGGCCAAAACCTTCTCTGGCCTTGTGAAAAGTTTGTGTCTAACTCGAATATAAGTGAAGCAAGGAAACTTGGGACTTGGCTAAGGACACATCTGAGGCAGGATTCAAACCCAATTCTTACTGTTTGCAAGTCTAGCAAGCTTTCTAACCATTATTCTATGCCATCTGTTTTGCTTGATGTTGACTCATGAAGATGAGATAGTCTCTACCCTTAAGGAGATCACATTTGACCCAGGGATACAATATACCCTTTTCTTGAGGAGCTCAGGTCGTACTCCCTTTACTAGACTCTACTTCTGACTCTTCAGATTTTTTTTCCATTCAATCCCCAGTAGCCCATTCGCCATATGAGCACTCTGGATCCCCGTCTACTTCCCTTTCTGTCTTCACCTATTAGAAACTTCTTAATAGTAGGAGAAATTGTCTTTTTTGCTTATATTACTATTCCCATTATTTAACATAGAGCAACTGGCAGACAATCAGAGCTTAAATCTGCTTTATCTGTTTACAGGATGAGTGTGTGTGTGTGTGTGTGTGTGTGTATGTATATATATATATGTGTGTGTGTATATATATATGTATATATATATGTATATATATATGTATATATGTGTGTATATATATATACATACACATATATATGTATACATATATGTATATTTATATCTGTGTGTAAAATATTATATTATATGTGTGATATATAATTATATTATATGTGGTATATATAATTATATTATATGTGTGATATATAATATTGCTATGTGTATTAAACATGTTATGATGTATATAATACATATAATATATATATTATATAATATATGTAATGTGATATATATTTTTTATATGCCAAATAAATATTGGATAATTTCAGAATTAGCATCTAGGGAGGTCAGAACAAAGCTTCATGTAGGTGTCACTTGAAAAAAGCTGAGGACTCTAAGGTGGAAGGGAGATCAGTACAAAGGTGTAGAGATAAAAAGTAGAGTATTATGGGTGAGGGACAGCAGAAAGATCATTTTGACTGAACTATAGAATGCAGGAGGGGAAGGCTTTTGTAAGTAGATTGGAAAGGCAGGAGGAGCCAGGTTAGAAAACACCTAGGAGGGAGGAGGAAGGGGAAGAGTGCTCCAGATAGAAAGAACATGAAAGCTACTTTAGCAAATATTCTCCATGAACTGCTGAGACAGCTCTCCTACAGGCCAAGAGGGTTCTGAATCTCTACATGGATCATAGACAGTAGGTACACAGTCCTTTGGACTTGTACCTGAAGCCTTATTTCTCCAGCTTAGCAGGACTTCCAATGGGAAAACCTCCCAGTATCCAGTGTCATCTACCCACCATGATAGCACCAGAGGGGGGAATTTAAAAATAGGGTGCAAAAGTCAAGCATTTTAAAGTTCATTTTCTGCCCAGTAGAAGCATATTGAAGAAAACCTGACAGAAGATGCCCTTGTTTCTATCTGATATTGTCTCAATTAGAACTGTAGCAGGCTAGTGTGATAGCAAAAGTATTTAGCTGAGAGGAACTTGGCCAGAAGTCTAGTCTAGGCTGGGTCACTGGGTCACTCGTGTGATCCTTACCTCTCTGGATCCCATTTCTGAGATGAGAGAGGGGGTGAATGAGCTTCAAGATTTGTTCAAGCTTGATGAATACATGAATGAATGAAAAAGTATTTAAGAAGTGTTTACTGTGTGCTAGGCACTGTGCTGTGCTCAAGATCCAAATAAAAGCCAACCGTCACCACCTTCAAGAGCTTATAATCTAAAGGGGAAGATAACATGAAAAGGAGAGGGAGAAGTCGATGTTTTTTGATTACAAGTGGCCAAGAAGAGGAACCTGTGCCCCTCTGCATCATTTGAATAGGGAAGGAGGCACAAGCAAACCAACCAGGATCCTAAGAGGTAATGCAACTTGGTAGCTAGGAGAACAGGTTTCAAATCGGGAGTATTTAAGGTTAACTCCAGCCTCTGCCCTTTTTTAGCTGTGACTTAATCTTTCTGAGCCTTAACTATCCTAAAATAAAGATAAGATCCTTGAGACTGCCACTTTTGCATTGATAGCTTCATCACCTAGGACAGCGCCCGGCCCCTGATCAAAGCTTAATACTTGCTTTGTGATTTATTGGTCGATTCCAATGCCCTGCCTCTTTCACTGGATTGTTGTAAGACTCAAAAGAAACACTTAGATAAAACACTATAGAATAATCAACTTGGCAGGGAATAAAGAACTGATGTGGGTAGTTAGGAAGATCCGGGTTCAAGTATTATCTCTGATCTGATCAAGTATTGGTTGTGTGATCCTGTCTCTTAACCTCTCAATGACCCATCCAACTCCTGAAGACTTAAGTTTTCTGAGTGGTTACCCTCTGCATTGGTGGAGGAAATTGCCTCAACCTGGAGTTCCTTGTACCAATAGAATTGCATGTGAGAACCTTAAAATAAAATAAAGATGTTAGCTATTAACTGTTATTAACTTAATGAGCTATGGCCCATTTACTGTCAATTGGGAAGAAGGCTTTGGAGTGATAACCTTAATCATACAACACTGAAGGTCTCTGTTCTAATAGAGTATAAGCCCATTGAGGAAAGGGCCAGTTTCACTTAGCTTATATCCCTAGAATCTAGCTGGTACCTGTTTAGTCTTTTTTAAGTCTTATCCAACTCTTTAGAATGTCTTTTGAGGTTTTCTTGGAAAAGATAGTGAAGTGGTTTGTCATTTCCTTTTGCAGCTCATTTTACAGAAGAGGAAACTGAGGCAAACAGGGTAAAGTGACTTGCCATGGGTCCTACAGATAGTGAATGTCTGAGGTAGATTTAAACTCAGGAACATG
Organism: Sminthopsis crassicaudata; assembly: GCF_048593235.1. Lineage (NCBI taxonomy): Eukaryota > Metazoa > Chordata > Mammalia > Dasyuromorphia > Dasyuridae > Sminthopsis > Sminthopsis crassicaudata. The sequence goes on along the minus strand of NC_133620.1, from coordinate 15,124,805 downwards.
AGTGAGTCTTCCTAATTCCAGGCTTAGCACTTTACCCACTACATCACTTAACTGCTCTAATAAATGCTTTTAGGATCATAAATTTAAAGTTTAAAAGGACCTTAGAGGTCAGTTAGTACAACCCCTTGATTTTATAGATGAGGAACTCCAGACACCAATGGAGGATGTTACTTGTCTAAGGTCAAAAGGCGACCTCGTAAAAGGTGGCATGTTAGAAATTTTGATTGATTTGTTTATTAACTTGCTAACTGTGGGGCTTGTCAGTCACTTATCCTCTCAGCTCCTCAATGGGCTGATTAGACTCAGTGACCTCTAAGGTCCTTTTCTGCTTTAAATCCGTGACCCTGTGATTCTTCAATTCTACTGAAATGAATTTGAAAACATATGGCAGGATGGGTGGGCATTTGGGGGGCTGGATGACACAATAAGTAATGCCATAGGGAACCTTTCCCAGAGTCCACAGAAGAGAACTGAGACATGCAGCCTACATCGAGGTTCAAATCCCAGTCCGTCGACACATTTTGATGAGCACATTTCTTCTCTTTTGGCCTCAGCTTTCCTAGCAATAAAATAGCGTTAACAATATGTGGGCTGCCTACGTCCCAGAGTTGTTCTTGAGACAAATAAATGATAATTTCTAAAATGATGAATAAACACGAGCCATTAGGACGTGTTTCTCTTGGGTTCAGTCAACCAGGTGCACAAAAGACCAAGCAGAATTTCCACAAGAGGATGGATACATTTATTTTTGAAAGTTTACAAAGAGCATTATATAGGCTTTCCTGATTTGACCATTAATAAATATCTCTGGGTGCACAGTCTGAGGAAATGCATAATGCTGAGAGAGGTCCACATACTAAAAAGCATTTCTCATTGAACAGGATGGTTTCTGAGGCAGATGACCCAATGGATAGCATACCATACCTGGAATCGGGAAAACCTGAGTTCAATTATCACTCCAAACTATTAGTTTGTGTGACCCCGAGAAAGGCTTTTAACTTTTGTCTTCCTCAGTTTCCTCCTATGTAAAATCGACCTAGGAATAGCACCAATTGTCAGGGTTCTTGTGAGAGCCGAATGAGATAATATTTTGTAAAACACTTAGCCCGCTGCCTTCTGGCACATAAGTAGGTGCTAGATAATTGCTCCTCTCCTCCCCTTTTATGGTCCCTTCTGGCTCTAAATCCTTTTGTCCTCTCTCCCCCTGCCTATCCCCATCCAAACTGGCCTTTTTGTTCTTTCCTAATGTGGCCAGAGATGGTGGGGGCTCAGGAGACTTGCTAAGCGAGAAGGTCCTTCTCCCAACCATGTGTTCCTGCTGCCAATCATGTCATCTGAGCAGAGAAGGACCGGGAGAAGCAATCATACTCACCCTCCACATTATTAGCTGCCTCCCCCCAACCCAGCGAGGCAAGAATCCAAGAGACACAGGTGTTCGGAACCCATTGAAGGGAGGCCCCGCTTCTCCTGATTGCAATTTCTGAAAAATCTGTTTGAAGCCTCGTTCAGTCCTGCTTCCCCAACATCCAGGTCACCTTCAGGAAGCCGGGGCCTTCCAGCGGGAGCGTTCTCGGGGGGACCGTTTGCAGAGGCTGGGAGAGGAGGGCCTTCTCTTGGTCATAGCTGGGTGAGCAGGTTGGCCTCCAGGAAATCCTGAAAGGGCTCCGAGTACATCCTGCCCGCCCGGCCTCGTGTGAGCTTACGCTCGCTGCCATCTGTTTTCGATCGAGGCTGAGCTCAGGCTGGTGTGTGTGGTCACAATCACACGGAAGAAGGCTCTGCCAACAAATATGAAAATGTCATCTTTCATCCTGTCACGTTTTTCTGTTTAACCGACCCACAAAATCCACATAGAACGGACCCACCTCGGCAGACCCTCTCCCCGAAGAGACGGCCAACAGCATCCCCTTCCCTTTGAGGTTGGGATTTTGTCTAAACCCAATACACGTACAGATGGGGCTAACCCAAATAGGAAATATGAGCAAAGTGGTTGCATCCTTTTGCAATCAACGATTATAAAAACTGGCCCTCGTTCTGTTCGAGAGGAACACTCTTCCCGTTTCCAGCAGGCCCCGTTTTGTTTTACATAATTGTAACCATCTCAGCATGTCAATTAAGATAGAATGTTACCTTTGGGATGGGATCAATTAAAGGTCCAAAGATTGAATTTGGAAGCGTGATTAGCCTGATTCACATTTTGCTCCAGTTTTTGGAGGGAGGAAAAAAAAAACCATACGAGTTGTCCGATCCTGCCTGATCTTTGGGGTACATGTTATAAATTTATTTCCTTATTTTGAAAAAGAAACAGACCTGGGAGGCCTCCCCAGAACACTAAACTTAGAAAAATAGAGAGAGTAAAGGGATAAGGGGAGGGAGAGGAAGGGGGAGCGGGGCATTCCGATTTGATTAGAGGAGATTACGGACTTCTACGATGAGAAAATAGTGAATGAAGTTTCATCGGTTGCTGGATTTCTTCAGAACTGAAATCATTATGGTCTGGCCGGGGTCCAGGAGCTCCTTTTTTTAGGTTACAATTCAAAACAGCATACAGTGCATTCACTAGAACTGGAGCCATTGGTGTAATGTCACCGAGCCCGGCTTCTGAAAATAGACAAAGGACTTTGTGTCCCAAAATGTTCTTCTGGCGGAAAATTGATAGCAGCATGAGATACGCTATTACTGGGTCTGGTTCTGCCTCCCCCATTTGTGCTGACTAAAGTGTTTGAGGAGAGAGCTAGAGAATCCAGATCTGACAGGCTAAGCTGTGTGTGCTGTCTCAGCCACGGAGGCTTAAAATAAATGTGGAAAGGAGGATTTGATGTTCTGAATAGGAACATAGTGAGTTTAGTCAAGGATGACTAAAATATAAATTCAACACTGTGCTAGGTGCTGGTGAGACAAAAAGAAAAATCAAATAATCCTTGCTCTCGGAGGAGTTTCTATTTTATTTGGGAGAGAGAAGGGGATTGAACCTACACAGGTAAATCAATAGGAAATAATTTCAAGAGAGAGTGCTCACAACTGGAGAAGTCAAAAATGACCTCAAATTCAGAAGATAGAACCTAAGTTATTATTTGAAGGGAGTTAGGAATTTCATGAAAGGGGCAGTGAATAGAATTCGAGACTTGACATCAGGAATATCTGAGTTCAAATACAGCCAAAAATAGCTATGTGATCATGGGTAAATCATTTAATCCCTAATTTCCCTTTGGTAAAAATGAGCCAAAAAAGGAAATAGCAAACTATTCCACATCTTGGCCATGAAAACTTCGATGGGGTCACAAAGAGTAAGTAAGATGCAATGGGAAAATGACCCAAAGGATTCCATGAGATGGAGGTGAGGCAGACTGCTTTCCAGATGTGGGGATTATTTGTGCAAAGGCCCCAGAATGGGATCTCAAATGTTTTGAAAAGGGTACGACTGGCAGATCTGTTTGACAAGACCAGAGAGTGAATTAAGGAGAGTAACAGGAGAAAAATCTATCACCAAGAATGCTCACTCTACTCCAGGCATTGAGGTCATAAGTCTAAAGAATGAAATAATCCCTTCTTTCTTTCTTTCTTTCATTTTTTTAAAAGAAATAGCCATTTTATTTATTTTTTTCACTGAGGCTAGGGTTAAATGACTTGCCCAGGGTCACACAGCTAGGAAGTGTTAAGTGTCTGACACCAGATTTGAACTCTGGTCCTCCTGAATTCAAGGCTGGTGCTCTATCCACTGCGCCACCGAGCTGCCCTAATAATCCCTACTTTCAAGGAGCTTGCACTCTAATAGGGAAACAAGAAGTAGATAGGTATATATCATAAATATAAAGTAAATAAATACAAATATATAGAAAGTAGTTGGATCAAAGGTTATTTGGGAGGGAGGGCAGTGCCTAGGAAAGGCTTTTTGAAGAAAGTGGTGTCTGAGCAGCATCTCTTCCAAAGAGAGGAGTTCTAGGAGGGAGAGGTGAGGAGGGAGTGCCAAATGGTCCAGGCAGGCAGAAACTGGATTGTGGAAAGCTTTAAGTACCAAATTGAAATCGTTTTTTGTTTCATACTAGGAAAATAGGGAGCCATAGAAGATAACTGAGTAGACTGAAGATATGGTCAGATCTGTATTTTAGAGATATCAGTGTGGCAGCTGAGGGCAGGCTGGATGAGGAATAGTGAAGAATGAAGCAAGGGAATCAATTAGGAGGTTAAGAAATACATTTGTTTCCTAGCTTTAACATTCTGATTTCCCCTAACAGTGAGGTCTTCCTCACTTTCCTTTTATGTTATTTTTATATTTTATATATATATTTTTGTATTTTATATTATTCCTTTTATAAAAAGGAACTAAAAATTAACTTTCTTAGAACTCTGACCACCCCATTCCACACATACACACACACACACACACACACACACACACACACACACACAAACACAAACATACACTTTTGTGATTACTTTCTGTTGGGAATTGTTACTAAGTCAAGATAAGTGAGCACAGACACTGGGTTGAGTGAGATAGGAGCAAGCCAAGAAGCTTTCTGAATGCAAATTAATCGAAATTTGCATTTGGGCTGGGAATTCTGGTAAGGGAAGCCCACCCCTTCAAGTGCCGCCCATGGCCATCTTCACCATCAGCAGCTCTGAGGGCTAAGATTTCCCATGGCTTTCCTGAGAAGTGAAAGAGATTTCAACAGAGCCTCTTTCCCCATAAATAACACATCAAAATATAACCAAATAATGTGGCTGACTTTGCCAGAAGGCAAACCTTTCCATCTGGAGATAATATCTTCCAACTGAGAGGCATTCAAGGTGCCCTTCTCTAGAGACAGGCAAGCAGACCATTCCCCAGAGGAATGACCTCCAAGCAGATCCCATGTCCCCCCACTCATCTTTTAGGGGTCTGTGGGCCTAGGACATTGGCAGCTTTTGTTCCTTTTGAGAGCATTGTAGTGAAAAGATGCTTCTTTTGTATGTGGAAGGAGCAAAGTGATCCTTTGCTGAGTATTGTGTCATTATACCCATGGTGCTGGCAGAGCTGCCCTAAATAGCCCATACCATGCTGACTAGTCGGGAGCCTCTCAAGGGGAAAGAAAGTAAATTCAACATTGATCACTCAAGTGTTCCATCTGACCCAAAGGAAATACCACTGGGCTAATTCCCCACAGTCTCTCTGATCTGGGGACAGTTAGATGGCACAGTCAGAGCACGGAGCTTGAAATCAAGAATACTCACCTCCATGAGTTGAAATCTGGCCTCGGACATTTTCTTGCTGCATTACCCTAGATAAGTCATTTAATCCTGTCTGTTTCAGTTTCCTCATATGTAAAAAGCACTAGGGAAGGACATGGTAAATCACACCAGTATCTTTTTCAACAAAACCCCAAATGGGGTCACAGAATCAGTCACTGAAAGGATTCTATAAAAATAAACAAAAAAAAAAAAGTCTAATTTCTAGCTGGAAAGGAAATTGGGTCACAGAGTCAGTCAATTGAAATATAACAACAAAAAAAGTCCAATTTCTAGTTGGAAAGAAATGTCAAGGTCCACTGGTCCAGGCCTGTCTCATTTTTTATAGATGAGAATACAATGTGAGAAAGGTTAAATAACCTGACCAAAGTCAGATAGATATATGTGATAAATTTGGGAATCAAATCTAGCTCCTCGAGGTCTTAGACTATCACTCATTCAGCTATAGCACATGAAACTTTCCTGGATTAGTCATAGAATCAAAAATGAAATATGTGGAGGGAGTTAGGTGGTGCAATGGTTAGAGCACTAGCCCTGAAGTCAGGAGGACCTGAGTTCAAATATGACCTCTAACACTTAACACTTCCTGGCTGTGTGACCCTGGGCAAGTCACTTAACCCCAATTGCCTCAAAAAAAAAAAAAATATATATATATATGTATACATATATATATGTGTGTGTATGTGTGTGTGTGTGTGTGTGTGTGTGTGTGTGTGTATATATACATATATATATGTGTGTGTGTGTATATATATATATATATATATATACATATATATATATATGTGTGTGTATATATATATATATATATATATATATGTATATATACATATATACATATAAAGTTCGTTGAGGACAGGGTCATCTTCCTTTTTCGCTTATATTTGTATCCTCATCATTTTTCACTATGTTTGGCACACACTGGACACTTAATGAATGACCCAGGTCTCTTGGCTCCCAAGTCAATTGTCCTTTCACTCCAGTATTATATTGAATTCTTATCACAGTCAATTGTATCATTTGGCACTTAATTATTCTAGTCTCCCACTCTTGCAGCAAACTTTTTGAAAACCTACTAAGGACGACACTGAGGCAAGAGCTCTGGGGGATGCTGAGTATTCACTTTGCAGGCCTAGTTCTACAGTGTGACCTTAGCCTTGTCTTCCCAAATGAATTGTCAGCTCCTAAACCACAAAGAGTGGGACATGTTTTTGTATCTCCTACTGCGCAAAGCATCAGTAGATGTGCAGGAGGAAAACAAGATATATCTGCTCACAAACGCTTTAAATGGTTGGAGGCTTCTGGAGACAGTACAGTCAGGGGTTTGCCATCAAGATGATTATTCTTTATACACAGTAGATGGTTAGAGTATCTGGAGAAGAGAGAAATTGAGAAAGAAGCAAAGAGGAAAAAAAGAAGTAAAGAAGGAAGGGAGGAAGGGAGCAAGAAAGAAAGGGAAAGGAGAGAGGGAAGAAGAAAGGAAGAGAAGAGGGAGGGAAGGAGAAGGAAAAAGAAGGGAAGGAAGGAAGAAAGGAGGGAGGAATGGAAAGATGGAAAGGAGGAAGGAAGAAAAGAGGAGAGAGAAGGAAGTAAAGAAGGAGAGAGGAACGGAAGGAGAGAAAGAAGGGGGGAAGGAGGAAAGGAGGGAAGAAGGGAAAAGGGAAAGAAGGAAGAAGGAAGGAAAGAGGGAAAAGAAGGGAGGAAAGAAGGAGGGAAGAAAGAAAGAGAAAGGAAGGAAGGGGAAAGGAGGGAAAGAAGGAGGAAAGGAGGAAAGAAAGGAGGGAAGGAGAAAAGGAGGGAGGAAGGGAAAGAAGGAAAGGAAGGAGGAAGGGAAAGAAGGAAAGGAAGAAGGAAGGAAAGAAGGAGGGAAGAAAGAAAGGAGGGAAGGGGGAAAGAAGGAGGGAAGGGGGAAAGAAGGAGGGAAGGGGGAAAGAAGGGAGGAAAGAAGGAGGGAAGAAAGAGAAGGGAAGGGGGCAAGAAAAAAAGGAAAAGAAGGAAGGAGGTAAGGAAGAAAGAAGGGAAGGAAGGAAGTAGGGAAATAATTGAAGAAGAAAAAAAGGAAGGAAGGAAAGAACCAAAAAAGGAAGAAACTAGGAAGGAAGGAATCAAAAGGGGAAGGAATAACAAAACAAGGGAGACAAGAAAAACTGACATTGATTTTCCAGTGGGTGGAAAGGTTAATTTTATATATGTGAAGCTTGGACTTTTTATGAAAAAGTCTAGAACAAAACCATGCGTCCAGTGGGCATTCAATAAATACAAATTTGCTGATTTTAAAAAAGACTTCATTGGAGCCTTAGTGAGTGGGCACGCCTCCAGTAAGCCTGTGGTCATCACATTTTTTCCTAAGATGGCAGTGCCAGCCTCTAGGGAGCCTGTGCCCTAGAGAGTCTTAGGAAGAGGCTTTAATCTTCATAGTGGAAAGATCCTTCTTTCCCCTAACTGACTCTTTTATAAACAGATGCTAGCCAGAGGCAAGGGCCTTTTGCATTCTAACTTGGGTTGGTGAGGATTATTTGAAGCCAAGGAAAGGGAAAAGAAGGGTAAACTTTGGAGATGATTCTGCCAGTATTTTTAGGGAAGATACAAATGAATGCTCTCGTTGATGTCCATTAGTTCTCAATTGACCCATCTATGAGTACAGTAACACTGGAAATCTGCCAGGCAGCAGCTTACAAAACCCGAGCCACCCTTGACATGTCCAGCCTTCACTCTCATGACTGTAGAGTCTAACAAGGTGCACCCTGTTACGAGGCAACTAGCTCATGTTGGAGACATTCTAATAGTTTCTTCGGCCTGACCCCAGAAGGCTGAACCAAGGATTATGGGTAGAAATGACAGGTTATAGATTTGTCTCATATAAGATAATACTTCCTACTTTTAATCTGAATATAGCCTGCCTTGGGATGAAGTGAGTTCCCACCATGAGCCATTCAAACAGGGGTCTTTGGAAGGATTAATAGTTTGGAGTGTTATGGAGAGGACTTGTTTATCAAATAGGTTAACCAAGGTGATCTGTAAGTGTCCTTCCAGTTCTAAGAATCTATTCACTTTAAATTAGTAGAAATTTCTGCCTTTTGTCATTCAGTATATGTATTATCTCCTTTGCTGGACTATGTGGTCTTGAAGGGTAGAGATCTTAGTCTTCAATTTAAATCAGCAAGTTATTTATTAATTAACTACTATATTTTAGGAACTGTCCTAATGCTAGGGATAGAAAAGCAAAATCTAAACCATCTCTGCCTACCTTCAAGAAGCTTACATTCTTTTTTTCTACCCACCACAGAGACCTGGGTTCAAATCCCCTTCTGTGACTTACCACCACTGTAAATCTGGTTTCTTCATCTATAAAAACAAAGATTTGGGATTCATGATATTAAGGTCCTTTCTAGGTTTAAATCCTATGAAAAACATAATGCCTTTGCTCAGTGAATATTTAGATGCAATTGGATGAGATTGGGTTGAATTGAATTAAAATACAGTAGTTAGATAATTCTTAACTCTCATTTCCTTCATTTGAAGTCTTGAGCAGGGAGGACTAAATTCAGAATCTGTAATCAGGACACCTGGGTTCAGTTTTTAGCTATACAACTGGTATTTACTACGGAATTTGCCAACTTTCAACCTTGCAAGCAAAATGGGGCTTCAGATCTCTCTGCCCCTCTTGGATAGAATAGAGAAAACATTAATGGGAGACGCTGATGGCCAGGAAAAAATTGATCTAGCAAAATGAATTCTATTGTGCTGTAAATGAGTGAAGAAAAGAGGGCATAAGTTTCTTAAAGCCCATGGCCTCCCATGATCAGAAGTCTAAATGGAAAATGCAGCTTATTGTGTTCAACATCTTGTCAAGAATAATTGTGATAGAGAAGCTACATCCCAATAAAACATTAGCTCCTGCCTACTCACAAAACAAAGCATTATAATGAGAAGGCGAGGGATCGGGAGACACACTTGGATTTCAGTCTCTCTAACTGGGTGACTTTGGGCAGGTCATTAACTGGCCTAATTTCCCTGGAGATCATTAAGCAAAAGTTGAATTATGATAACTGACATTCTGGAAACAACATGGAGAAATGATTAGAATACTCCAATTGGAACCAAGAAGACCTGGGTTTAAAACCCTCCCCAGATCCTTACAGGTTGAGTGACATGGGGCAAGGCAACTGACCTCTCAGTGCCTCAGTTTCCTCACATGTAAATGAGAGGGTTGTACTCGATGAGTACAAGATCTTTTTCAACTGTAAATCTATAATACTCTGGTATATATAGTCATTTGTTTTGTATAGTACTTTATAAATATTACCCCAATTAAATGAGATAGTTGCTGTTATTATCTCTGTTAGGATTACAAGGTGAGAACTCAGGTTGTCTGGACAGTTCTCTGGCTCAGACCTTTGGTTGGGGCCTTTAAAGGGAGTTTATACTTTAGGAATTCTAAGAGGAGCAAGTTCATTGATGGAAGTATTTCCCCACACCCCCTTTTCTCTGGGAGGAGATCTGTAAAATCTTTTTCTCTGTGCCCAGGTTTCTTGGGAGCTCTGAATCTCCTCCAGCTCTTGTCCTTTCCCAAATCAGACTGCTCTCCTTTCAGCCTGCCTGGTGTCACAACTCTATCCTAGAGTAGATACTCTCAGACCCAATGCTGCCCTTCTTTTATCCTCCCAGAGAATGAGGGTGTGAGAACGCAAGGGCTCATGGGAGAAAATACTTCCACCAATGAACTTGCTCCTCTTAGAATTCCTAAGGTGTAAACTCCCTTTAAAGGCCCCAACCAAAGGTCTGAGCCAGAGAACTGTCAAGTCAACCTGAGTTCTCACCTTGTCACTGTCCAGACAACCTGATTTCTCACTTTGTAATCCTAACATCTCCCCCTTTCTTTTGATTTAGAACATAGGGTGATCATGACCTTGAAACATAAATCCATCAATCTCCATTTTACAAATAAACTGAGGCAGAATGGAGTGAAGACAATGAAGGAACCAAACATTTGTTAAGCATCTACTATGTACTAAACATTGTGTTAAGCACTTTCCAAATGTTATCTCAGTGAATCCTCACAACAATCCTTCGGGTTGTTGCGGGTACTATTATTATCCCATTTTACACTTGAGGAAACTGAGGCAGAAGTTAAGTCACTTAACTTTTTCTGGATTGCACAGTTTATAAGTTTCTGAAATGACCTTTAAACACTAGTGTTTCTACCTCCAGACCCAGCAGTTTAATCTCTACACTGCCTCTTACTGAAAGTACCATGAGATGATGACACCAAAGTGTATGGTGATATGTATGACCTTGGACAAGTCATCTAAACTGGATGGGCCTCAGTTTTTCCACCTATAAAATGAGGCTCATGCTAGTAAGAGGAGATTATGTAGTTGGCAAAAGGTCATCCACAAGACAAGTGGAAAGCCCATTGGCACTCCATAGCTCCAATTTTCCCCCCACAAGAAAGCAGATCCCATCTTCCAGTGATCCTGTGGAGGGCACTGCTCTCACTCCCTCTCTTCTTCCCAGAACAACCTATCCACCCCATTTGCTTGCCAGGTGGACATCTCGGAGCTCTATTTTCAACAAGTTTCAATCTCTTCTCCACAAGAGTCAGATTCCTGGCTAGGATCACTGCTATTTTCAACACAGGGAGTATCTGGTTCTTTGGGACTGCTATCCGACTTCCAGCTGTGTTGGGCTGGGGCATCCTTCAGCAGCTCCGATTATTTCCGCCGGCTGTAAGCCTTGGCAAACATCCCCCTCCTCTTACCCACTGCCCATCACTCACACCCCAGGCTTTTTCGCACTAGAAGAAGCCCTTCTCTGTTACAGAAACCCTCTGAAAGCTTCTCCTGTCCTTGGCCAATGATTCTTGCAGGTAGGAACCTAAAGGAGGGCAGAGAATATGATACTGTTATTTTGTTTATACTTAGTGAGGAACAACTCCCATTTCCATAGCATTTGAATGTTTACCAACTGCTTTCCTTGGAATGATCCCGACAAAACATAAGCTCCTTGAGGGCAGGGACTACTCCATCTTTGTCTTTATTTGCAATATGCTTAGTTAACACAGTGCGTGGCAAACAGAGAGTGCTTTCTAACTGATTGACAGACATTATTGTCCCCATTTGACAGATACTGCTCTAAGAAGTGGGTTACATATCTAATGATAAGGAGAAATGAGATTGAAATTCATGTCTCTCAATTCAAGTTCAAAGCTTTGGGTTTTGTTTTTTACTTCTATCAATAAGGATTTATTAAGTGTTTCTATGTAGCATCCATTGTGCTAAACTAGGACATAAAGAAAGGCAAAAGCACAAGATCAATTCCTGCCCTCAAGGAGCTTCCATTCTAGTGAGGGGACACAATGTGGAAATAAATAGGTTACATACAAGATACTGGGGAGTTGACTGAATTCTACGTGGGACCCAGAATTCATCAGGAGGGGCTAGGAAATGTATAAAGTGCCCTGATGCAAAATACAAGAATAAAACATTTCTGAACTCAAGGGGCTTGTATTTTCCAGGGGAGAGGGTGGAGAAAATGAGACATTTACAAAGATAAAAACAAAAACAAAAACAACAAAAGAAAATTGCAAAGGAAATACTAAGTGATATTGGGAGTGGAAAAGAGTTTACAACATGGTGGCAGTAGGGAATTAAAAAGACCATGTCAGAGGTGGTCCTTGAAAGTAGGGATTCTAAAAGGCAGAAGAAGGAAAAGAGCATCTCGGGCAAGGGTCAGAACCTAGCAAGAAGATTTAGTATAAAACAGATGGGAGAAGGAGAACACGAACTGTGTATATCCTTCAAGCCAGATAACATTTAGAGTGACCGTAATGAAGGAAAAAGGATAGCATTTGAAACTCTAAAAGATTGGAGAATTGGTTGCAAATGTGTCTCCACAGATAATCAAAGTTTCAGCTCCAAATATAAAATATAAACATAAACTGATGTAGAATAAACATGAACAATAAATGATTTATAATAGATATGAAATTATTTCTGTTAGAATATGAAATGTTTACATTGCTTATAAATCTGCATTTATTTCATGTTTATTATGCATATAAAATTTATCATAACAAGATGATTCCCATTTATTCTAAACAGAAATATAAATTATTTGGTTTATAATTATACTAATTCTAAATGCAAATTCATGTTAAGCATAAATAATGTTTTGTTTATAATAAATATTTATTTCTATCAACAAAAATATTTCTACTAATAAGACATATAAATATAAAATTATTTGTTATAAATATTAATTATTTATAGTAATATAAAATGTATGACAAATACCAGATTATACTATATAAATATGACAATTATGACAATAGTGCAATATAATAAATACAATAATTTTATATTGAATATAATCATGTAAATATAACATAAATAATTATATAATGTTAGTAAATAATTAAATGAAAAGTAATACCTATTCTAATAATTATATAATGTGTTTGTTATATAAGATTATTTGTGTTTCTAATACATATAATTAAATTATATTTATTGAATATAAATGCTATTATATGTGCTATATAATATTCGGTGTTATTTAAGCCTTTGGTTCAGTCATTTTTTAGTCATCTCTGACTCTTCATGACCCTATTTGGGATTTTCTTGGCCAAGATACTAGAGTGACTTGCCATTTTTACAGATGAAGAAATGAGGCAAACAGTGTTAAGTGATTCAGGCGGGGACACCCAGCTGGTAAATATCTGAGGCTGAATTTGATTCCAGACAGGCCCTGTTCTCTATGTACTGTGCCATCTAGGTGCCTCATGTAAATCTTATAGCATCACATAAATGCTATTATTATTATTATTATTATGTACACAGCTAAGGAACTACAAGCAATATCCAAAGTAATTTACAGGGGGAGCTGAGGAACACCAGCAGCTGAGGTTATCAGGAAGGGTCTCCTGTGGCAGGTGACAGTTTAGATGAAGGCTGAAGGGAGCTAAAGATTCCCAAGGCACAGTAAGAAGGGCAGCTTCCAGGCAATTGGAGGAGGGAGGTGAAATATAAGAGAGCATTAAATCCCTATTATCAAATCCCCCATATTTAACCTATAAATATGCCAGACACTCTGGTAGACACTATAGGATTGTGAGTATAAAAAATGAAACAACCCCTGCTTGCAAGAAACTTATGTTCTAAAGGCCGAGTTCCAGCCTGCCTCCTTCATGGAGTCTTTCCAAACCTCCCTAGCTCCAAACTCCATCTTCACTGTGAGTGCTTGCATTACAACAGTGGTCCCCATTTCTCAGGCACTTTCTAAAGTGACCAAGTGCTTCCTCCATAATGATGGTGAGAGATGTGTACCAATGGTCTGATCCCAATTTACAGAGGAGAAAACTGAGGCTTAGAGAATTGAGATGAATTACCCAAAGCGTAATAGATCATGAATGTCCAAACAGAATGTCAGAATGTCAGTACTGATATGCTATCTCCTCTCTATACCTAGAAGGGAACCCTTCCCAAAAATTATCTATTAGTGTCCTTGGCTTTCCTCAAGAAGCAGCTCACATGGATCTTCTGTAGGAGGAGGCCTTTCCTACTTCCCTAGCTCCATCACTCTGTATTCAACTGGAATGGATCCATTTATTTACATGGAGTCTTTCCTAGTAGAATGTAAGCTCCGAGACAACCTTTCTCTCTATCCCTATTAATGAAAAAGCACATTACTTTACACAGGAAGCACTTTAAGATGCTTTTTGATTGATTGCTCATGGGAAAACTAAGGCTGAGACTGATTAAGAAAGGCATCTATACTTAACTACTAGCAAATTGTAAGGCTGAGATTTTAACACAAGCAATATGACTTCAAGACTGATCCCTTTCCATTGACTAGTTAGAGTTAAAAGTATCCATTAAGGAGTGTCAAGAAGTAAGAATAGTTAGTGGGGAAAATAATTTAGGGCTTAAAACATTTTTGTTTGTTTATTTGTTTGTTTATTAGAATCATTAGTATTTATTTATTTATTAGTTTTTATTATCTATCCTGTATATATTTTCTAGGTGCTAATTTATTTATGTGTTGCGTCCCCCATTAGGGGAAAAAAAAAAAAAAAGCTCCCAGGGGAGCTGTCTTTGCCTTTCTTTTCACATAATACTTAGGGAGATGCCAGGTACACAGGAAGCAGTTAATAAATGCTTGTTGGTTGATTGATTAAAAAAAGAAAAGAAAAGAAAAGAAAGAAAGAAAGAAAGAAAGAAAGAAAGAAAGAAAGAAAGAAAGAAAGAAAGAAAGAAAGAAAGAAAGAAAGAAAGAAAGAAAGAAAGAAAGAAAGAAAGAAAGAAAGAAAGAAAGAAAGAAAGAAAGAAAGAAAGAAAGAAAGAAAGAAAGAAAGAAAGAAAGAAAGAAAGAAAGAAAGAAAGAAAGAAAGAACTAGGCTTCAAACCCAGGTCTCCCAATTTCTAATCCAGCATTTTTTTCATGATGATGAGAATATTTATTTAGCACTTTGCAAAGCACTTTACAAATATTATCTCATTTGATCTTCACAACAATCCTGGGAGGAAAGTGTTATTGTTGTTCCCATTTTACATGAGGTAACCTAGGCAAACAAAGGCTAAGAGACTTACCTAATATTAATGTTTAAGCTTCTCCACATTTGGTACATTAGAGTCTGAGCACTGAATCAATCAATTGATCCATCAGAGAGTTTGGACTAGACTAAAGGTCAAGATAACCAGGCTTTGTTTCTGTTCTAACTTGCTGTGTGATTTGGGGTAAATCATTTCTCCTACTGACCCGCCATTTTCTTCTCAACAAAATGAAGAGATTGGATAAAAAGAAGTTAAGAAGGGAACACAAACTTGGCAGCTTTCTTATTGTCTTAAAAATAAATTAGATAACAAGTTCACAGATTCACATATAATTTCCTTTTTTTTCTTTATTAAAATGTCTCTTCACTGATGACTAGGTGTTCATCATTAAAAAGAAAATCTCAAAAGTAAATGAAAAAGTTGCAATAGACCATTTCTATTCCATCTTTGGGGTCTGTTACACATCTAAAAGTCATGATATTATTTGGCAAACACTGCCCTGGGCACACTGAGATACACCCAGATAAACTGCTCAGTTGTATGATTCCTTAGTTGGTTCATGAATAGGCCTTAGATTATAAACTCCAAGAGGGCAGGGACTAGGACTTCTTTTTTCTTAGTTCTAGATTAATGTGCTAGAAGAGTCAATAGTGTGGGAACTCTAATAATGACCCAACCCAGCTCACACTTAGGAAAATAACTGAGTCCAGAACCTAAAGCACCCAGACAAGAACTTCATAGTTTTTTCAAGGTCCCAAATGACCCTGAGAAATTTCTAGTACCAACTTAAAGTTGGTCCAAAGTCCAAATGTCTTAACCTGGCCTTCAAAGATTTTAATGATGGAATCTGAACTTAGGCCCTCTGCCCTCCAGTTCCATGCTTCCTTTCTGGCCCAGAATTAATCCTTGATAAAGAGTGATGTTGAAAGGTTTATATTTTTTTAATCCATACTCCCTAAAAGTGAATTCTCATAGTTATCAATAATTACTTCAAGGCAAAGCAAGTCCTCTTGCCACCAGTTGGTATCACTATGATTCCACCTTGTTTAAGTAGTAACAATTAACAGTAACAATAATAAAATAATTAACATTTATATAGCACTTTAAAATTTGCAAAGCATTTTTTAATATATGATCTCACCTGATTCTCACAACAGCCCCCAAAGGCATATTCTCTTATTATCCTCATTTTACAGATTAGGAAACTGAGACCCAGAGAAGTTAGGTATTTGTCCAAGCCTGAACAATCAGTAAGTCCCTGAGCAGGATCAAACTCAGGCTCCTGAGCTCTATCCACTACTTCGCCTAAATGTCTAGTAGACAGCCTTTGGGAGATGCTGAGGCCAAAAAAAGTCATCTCCTGGTGATCAGCCTGGTAATGAGACTCTCGGACTTCAGGCTGGCCCTCTGACAACAGTCGTCCAGTCTGTCACCAGTCCAGCGGTGAGAGCCTTTCCAGCATGGTAGAGCTTTCAGAGCTTGTGCTTTGCTAAGATAGTTTCTCAAAACCCAGGATCCTTTCCGTGCCAAAACAAGAAATCCATGGGCACTGAGGCCCAAAAGTGGCAAGTATCAGACACAAGGAAGCCAGCAACTATGGATAATGGTCTTGCATGAGCAGCACCAGGATATCTCTGAAGGCTGCCACTAACCAGATATCATTTCCATTGCATCAAAGGAAGGCGCTAGAGCTAGAAGAGCCCTCAGCCTTAGGAGACCCCAATTTCTATTCCCATCTTGGTTTGAATCAAGGACTCAAGCCCATCTCCCTTGGGAAGATGGATGCCCCAGAGCATTCACTGATCACTCATCTCTCCCCTTCTCCAACTAACTACCCACAGAAAAGGGGGGGGGTCTTGGTGGGATGCAGAGTGTGTATGGGTGTCTGTGTGTGTAATATGTGCACATGTGTAACAGCAAGGAATTACACAGAGATCAAGAAGGCATACATAAGAGGTCACCTGATGTATAAATAGTAATTATAAATATACTCCGTTTACTTTGGGATCCCCGCCGTCTCCCCATTAAGCTTCATTCATTTTACAGGTAGCACAGATGTTGAGACCAATTGAATTTATAGATATGGTCCACTGACCTTGTAGAGGATGACATTTCCCAACTCAAACAAGTCTTTCACCCCCTTATTCTTAGCTTCTTTCTCTTCCTTCAAGAACCCTATAGATGTGTGATTCTCTGAGCCATTAGAAAAATATTCTGAGTAGATGTGTGATTCTTTGAGCCATAAGAAAAATATTCTGAGTCACAACAAACTTGGCGACTTCTTAGCGACTCAGAACTTAGCAACTTCTAATAGTCGTGGGTCCTGTGTCCATGTCGCAACTTCCAGACTAGAGACTTGCCTTACAAAATAGGTAACAATGATATCTGGGCTTCCCAATCTCAGATCCTACTCAAGTGGCCCACATCTGGTAGGATTTTTTCCCTAGCTATGAGAAAGCAAGACCTCTTGGAACCTTTCACTATGTCCAAAAGTTTGAAGAAGGAAATAGAAAATGAGACACAGATTCTCAGACCATGATGTTTATGAAATAAATATTAATTGAGCTACTGCATTATTAAGAATGTATAGATACCATGAAGCATAAAAGGAGGAATACAACTGTTCCCTCATGGGACTTACAGGCTAGAAGGGGGAGGGAGGGACTAAAACAAGATAAGGCTTTGGGTCTAGAAGGGACTTTATAGATCACTGATTTATCATTTTATGTATGGGATGGGTATAATGTGGAACCATGATGAAAAATCAAAGTCATGCATTATAGCAGTGGGTGGACAGAGAACTTCCTACTTGGGATCATCACAAAAGATTTCCTGAGGAAACTTTTGAACTGAGTCTTGAAGGTTGAAGCAATAGCCAGGAGAAAGGTTTTGAAATGCAGAGTATTAGGATTACCAGGTGAGAACTCAAGTTGTCTGGACAATGACAAGGTGAGAACTCAGGTTGTCTGGACAGTGACAAGGTGAGAACTCAGGTTGTCTGGACAGTGACAAGGTGAGAATACAGGTTGACTTGACAGTTCTCTGGCTCAGACCTTTGGTTCGGGCCTTTAAAGGGAGTTTACACCTTAGGAATTCTAGGAGGAGCCTTGTCACTGTCCAGACAACCTGAGTTCTCACCTGGTAATCCTAACAGCAGAGAGCAAAATGACTGCAGTCAGAAGTCACATTCGAGACTTACAAAAGGCCTAGTGTAATTAGTGTCCCAGGAAAGTAAGGAGAGCATTAGCATATGTCAACTGATCCTTCGTCATTAAAATCTTTGAAGGCCAGATTAAGATATTTGGACTTTGGACCAACTTCAGGTTGGTAATAGGGATCCATCGATATTTGTCCCACACCAAAACTCTGCCTTGTCCCCTGCTACCAAGGATGTGGGAGATAAAACTACCCACAAAGAGATTGGTTTTCCTTTGCTGATTGAAAGCAGAGGCCCTCCCTCCATTTCTTAAAGAGACTATTATCACAAGTCTCCATTCATCTGTCATCTCACCTGTAATCCCAATGGTCTCTTTAAGTTTCCATAAAGGTATATGTACCTCCCTACACTGTTGTCCTTGTCCCCAGTATTCAGAGAGATGTTAAATTATCACCTTTGTGTCTCTTTGGACTGGATTCTTCCATCTTTCTCCAACATTCCCCCTTATGGGTAACCTTCTTTTTCCCCTCCCTCTTTCAAACTTCATTTTATGTGTTATTTTCACCCATTAAAAACCTGAGGGCAAATCCTATTTTGGTCACTTACTGTCTTGTGACCCTGGGCAAAGAACATCATTTTTCAGAGCCTCAGTCTTCTCTGTAAAATGGGAATAAGAGCCCTGACTCCTTGGGATGGTTACAAGGATCAAACCTGATAAAGTTTGCTATTATTATTGTTATTGTTAAAAATTGATTTGCACGTTTAATAAACATTAATTAAATAAAGCAAAAATGTTTTCTGAGAAGGAGCATGTTCTAATGCAGAACACACTAGAACTGATTCTACTTTCAAGTCATATCTCTGGTATATACTAGCTAAATGGGCATCATTTTACCCCCATGGCTCCTCAGCTACTCCCTAAGACAAGATGTACAAGTGAGATTGTTGCCTGCACTGAGAGAGGAAATGTCCACACTAATGAAATCACAGATTCAGACAATAAGAATAGTATTGGCTGATGTGTCTAAGTCCCCTTACAAAGCATTGTGGGTATGGTATCCCATTGGATCCCCACAACAACTCTGCAGTGTGCACAGCATTAAGACTGAGCAGTCTGATTATACAGCATTTCATACAAGAACAGAGGGATCATGGGAGAGTAGACAGAGAGCCTTGAGACCAAGAAGACCCAAGAGGTAATTTCAAGGGCCCCCCTCTGATCCATACTAGCTGTGTAAACCTTCTCAGTGCTTTAGATAACTCTCCAAGACTCTTGTGAGAATATGGGACCTGAATTGGGAATGGGAATTTCCTCAACCTGTGCATTTCCTGGGTAAAGAGCTCTCCAATTCCTGACTTCTGAAATGCTCTCTCCCCTTTTTTCTTGGCTTTATTGGAGCTTCTTGGTTCCCCTGGCTTCATACACGTTCCTAAAACTCCACCTTCTACAGGAAACCTTTCCCAATCCCTCTTAATGCTAATATCTTCCCTCTGGGAATCATTTCTAATTCATCCTGCATAAATATTCTGTATAAATCTTGTACTGACTGTAGTTGTCTTCATCTTGCCTCCTCCATTAGACCATATATGAGGGAGTTCAGAGTAGGGGCTGCCTTTTGCCTTTTTTTTGTATGCTCAGAGCTTAGCACAGTACATAGTAGGTGCTTAATAAATGTTTATGGAGACACTGATTCATTCCTGAAGTGTGCTCCAAGAACCCCTGAGGTACTTTTAGGGTGTCTACAAGATCAAAGCTATTTTTCGTGATTAAAAACTAAAATGTTTTAAATTCTAATATAATAAATATCTATAGATATAGCCAACATGAATAAAAGCCTTTGAATGGGGGGGATATTCAATAAATTATGGGAATATAAAGGGGTCCGGAGAGCAAAAGGTTGAGATATGTCTTATACTAACGATAATCAATGACAGGAAGGCTCTCTATCCCTATCATAGAAAAAGAGAATTAAGTGTTTGGGGGAACTGTAACTTAAGCAAGGCCAGTGATTACAAGTCAAACATATTTAGGGTTTCAGCTTGATTTAAAGGAGAACTTTCTAAGAATTTAAGCTGACAAGCCACGAGACAGACTTCTTTGTAAAGTAGGAAACTCAATGGAAGTCACAACCTTCTAGTAATGACATATCATTGGACTTCTAACATCCTTCCAAGTCTGGCCCTAACTTTACTTTGATAATTACATCTGACATTTATAAAGATTGTTAAGGTTATAGGTCTCCTCTCCTTCTCCCCCTTCCCCTTCTGCTTCTCTCCCTCTCTTCCTTCCCCCTCATTTTCTCCTTCCCCCTCATTTTCTCCTTCCCCCTCATTTTCTCCTTCCCTCTCTCCCTTCCCCCCTTCTCCTTCAAGTTCAGTGTTCTAACCACTATGCCATCTGCTTGCTTTCTCCTCACTGTCCAACTGTTTCTAAGGATTTAATTGGGGTGGGGGAGGAGAGGGAGATACTGAAGAGAAAAACCTTGACTTCAATTCACACAGTTATTGTGGATGGACTCCTGCCGCCATGTCCTCAGAGCCAAGCAGCAGAACCACCTGCTTCAATAGGGGCTGATTCAATGACTTCGCAATTGAGTTTAAATTAGCTTCATGGACTCAAATCAGCTAATCAGGGAAGGCTTGTTGATCAACCACGGTATTAAATCAGTCAAAATGAAATGTTCTATTCACCAAGTAATTGCATCTAAAGTCCCTAAGTACCTCCCAATTACACCCTTTGGTGTTTAGAAAAAAAAATGAGTCTACACTCAAGATGGGAGGGAGAACAAAAGACTTGGGACTCAAGAATTTAAACTCTTCCATTTTCAAAACCAATGGAATCAATGTATGGGCAGGTCACCTTAACCAATGGATTACTATGCAGATGTCGGTGAATTACCTACAAAATCGTAAACGAGTTTAAGTTACTGGTAGGGGAAAGCAATTAATCAACCCATCACGGACAGTCTTGTTTGCAATGCCATTGTCAAGGTGAATGTTCTGTCAGTTCAATTCAATTCAATACAACACAGTAATTGTGAAGGTATTGCATGGCCAGGCAAGGGGCAAGTAAAGACTTGGGTTCAAATCCCAGCTCTGACGTATTTTAGATTGTGGCTCTAGGAAAGTTAGGTAAGGTTCAGGGCTCGATTTTCTTGCCTACAAAGTAAAAAATATGATACTTCTAATAATCCAACTCATCATTAAGTACCAGATTCAAGACACTATGCTGAGTCTAGGGATAAAAAGACAAAATTAGAAAACTTTTGTCATGATCTGAAGAAGCTTCCAATTTTATTCTATAAAAATGGAGAGGGATGCCACATGTAAACAGGTACACATACGTATTTGAAGAGAACACAAATAAAAAAAGGATTGTCTCCCCACTCCACCCCTCAAAAAAGGGATTTGCCAAATGAACTTAGCCTTGAAAGAAAATAAAAATTCTAAGAGGCAGAATTAAGGAGCAAGTGTATTCCAGATATAGGAAGTAGCCCATGAACAGGAGCTCTCCCATGTGCGAGGAGCTGCAATTAGGCAAGATGGCTGTTGCATAGAGTACATGGAAGGAAGTCATTGGAAATAATCTAGAATTTTAGGCTGGATTCAAAATATTAAGTTTGTTGAACAAGAGAATGATATGGTTCTTTGGGCACTTTAGAAATATTGATATGGCAGTTGTGTGAAAATAGGTTAAAAAGGCGAGAACCTGAAGGAAGGGGGACCAATCAGGAGGCTGCTGCCAAGTTCTGGGCAGGAATAATGAGGACAGGAAACAGTGATATCCATGGGAGTGGAGAGAAGGGGATGTATGTTCTAGAGAACTTGTGGGGGCAGAACCAATCACACTTGGTGGCTGATACTGTGAACCTGGATGACATGGAAAAATGGCGGTGCTCTCAATAGGAACAGAGAGTGGCATTCAGGGGGCATTCTGTTTGGAAAATGTTGGGTTTGGGATGTCAATGGGACACTCAAGTGGGGATGTCCAACAAGCAGCTGCTGATTTGGAAAGGAAATTGAAGAGGGAGACAAAGGCTTATTCTGGGAGTCATCCAAAGAGAGGTAATGATTGAGCCCAGGGGAGGCAATGAGATTGTGAAGGAATAGAAAAGGAATGAAATGAGCATTTAGTAAGCACCTACTATATGCCAATAAATATGCTAATTTTTTAAAATAATATCTCATTTGAACCTCACAACAAAAATCACATTTGATCATCCTTCTGAGATAGGTGCTATTATCCCCATTTGACAGCTGGGCAAACTGAAACAGATATAGCCAAAGTGACTTGAACAAGATCATATTGCTAGTTAGCTCTGAGACTGGATTTGGAGGCAGATTTTCTTGACACCCAAGCCCAATGTTCTTTCCATTGCATCACGTAGTCACTCTCGAGATATATTAGGCATCTCTTATATCCCAGGCACTGTGCTAAGGTCTGGGCATACAAAGAAAGGCAAAAGACGGTTCCTACTCTGACAGAGCTCACGATCTTATGGTTAAAAAAAAAAAAAAAAACCAATAAGGACAAACAAAATGCAGACAGTGTGCTGGAGGAGAACAGCAGAGAGAAAGCACTAGTTAGCATGGGGTTCAGAATCTGCCGTGCAATGGACAGCTCAAAGAAACAAAAGCCTGTACAGAAAAGAGATGGCAGGGCAGGGGCAAGGATGGCAGCTATCTTCCAAAATCTGCTGCACAATTAGGTAGACCAAAGACTTGGGTTTATGTTCTACTGTAGTTTGATTTATTTTGCTATGTCCCAAGAAGATTTTAATCTGGTTGGGTATTGTACCACGTGTTGAATGCCTCTGCTGTAGAACTTTCTTCCTCTAGTCATGGGGCACTGGAATAATGGAGCCACCATGAAGCCATAAATGTGTGCCAGCTTGCTCTCTCTGCCACCGAAATCTTACGATGTCATAAATAGGGTCCCCTATTTGGAGGGACCCCAGGGAAAGGGGATGGCCCTGACATTAGCAAGCCCTTCTCCTCAGATTTTACAGACAAGAGCCAGTTGTTGTCACTTTTCACTGACTGAAAGAACAAATGGCCAGTTGTTTTCTTGCATGTTGTTGTCTTTCCTTAAAGAACTCAGACTCTGCTGATCATGATTTGGGGGTGAAACAAAAGGTTTTAGGAAAAGGTTTCACTGTAAAAGCACATTCAAGTCATTTTCCCATTAAAAACCAGTGCCAAGGGGTTAACAGAGATATTGTTGCTCTTAAATCTGAATTATGATCAAGGTTTCCCAAGGGAGATTCTTGGTGATATGACATAAATAATTATGTAACATAAATAATACAACATAATAATGATTATATCATAGCTGAGAGGTAGCATGGCATGGTAGAAAAGGAGTCAAACTGACTGGGTCCAAGTCCCCTCTTTGGAACCAACTTGCTGTGTGACCCTGAGAAAATCCTTCCTCTCTCAGCCCTCAGGACAACTCTGTAACATACCCAATGCAAAGAAAGCGCCAACCTGAGGGCAGAGGGGGCATTTTCTCCCGTGGGAGCTCCCTATCCCAATGAAAGCACAGTATCTGTGTAATATAATATAATACAGAGTGTCCTAGGATATACAGAGGTCCTGGCCCCCTCTCTGTAACATAATACAGACTATTAAAGCTATCAAGCTATTAAAACATCCATCAAGCACTGGTCTGGCTATTAGAGCTTTAAACTGCCCTAAGACTTTTGGGGCACCCTGTATAATATAAGGATGCGCTATGCAACGGTATTTTATATTATGTGATATAATATGACATGATACGATATTATGAAATATAATATGATACAATATGTGATATTGGTAAGATATGTGTCCTTATGACATGACATAATTTTATATAGAGAGAGACAGAGACAGAGAGGAAAAAGAGAGAGACAGAGACACAGAGAGGAAAAAGAGAGAGACAGAGAGAGAGAGACAGACAGAGTGAGACAGAGAGAGAGAGACAGAGAGACAGACAGAGAGAGAAAGAAAGAGAGAGGAAAAGAGTGAGAGAGAGAGAGAGAGAGAGAGAGAGAGAAACAGAGAGAGAGAGAGAGAGAGAGAGAGAGAGAGAGAGAGACAGAGACAGAGAGAGACAGAGAGACAGAGACAGAGAGAGACAGAGAGAGAGAGCGAGAGCATGCGCATAGCATAAGATAATGTGATATTGCATGATGTGATATAATATGATAATTGGAACTCCCAAATAAGCAAAGACTCTCCACTCATGCAAGTTGGTCCTTCAGTGAAACCGAGAGATTTAGATTTTTGCCAGTTGATAAGCTAAATGACCAGCCCAGGGTCACACAACTGTTCCGAATCAAAAGTCAGAATTTGAACTCAATTTTTCCTTTCTTTACAATTAATGCTCTACCTATTGCATAATGCTGCTGATTATAGCCTATAAAATATTATTTTATATTCAAATAGAACACATTTTAGTGATATTATTTTGTTTTATGAATGATTCTAATAATGAAGGCTTTCTGCAGGAGGGGCCAGTCTCCTACATTCTCTCTGTCTCTCTCTTTCTCTGTCTCTGTCTGTCTCTGTCTTTCTGTCTCTGTATCTCTGTCTCTGTCTCTTTCTCTCTCTGTATCTCTGTCTCTCTTTCTTACACACACACACACACACACATACACACACACACGGGCGCACACGCTTGCAATAGTCCCCCCACCCCACCCCGCTGAACTCACCCCAGCTGGCAAGACAAGGACACTGGCCAGGCTGATGGCCACTGGGCCAGCATGGACCGACTTCCTCAGGCAGGGCTTCAGCATCCCAGGGGTCACAGGCTTAACTGAATCCAATTGGAATCCAACAGGAAATCACTGAGAACATCCCAGGCCTTGTGCTAAGATCTGAGGATATAAGACAAATAAAAACTAAACCTTTGCTTCCATCAATTTATTCTCTACTAGGGAAGACGACATGGACACAGTTAACACAAAGTATAACAAAAGCCCTGTTTACCTGATTCTCTCTATGGAGCCACATGTGGACCCAGGGAGGCAGGTGCTATTATTATCCCCATTTTATAGATGAGGCAACTGAGGCAGATAGAGATTGAGTGACTTGCCAAGGCTGCCAGTTAGGATTCAGAGGGGAAAGTAGATGACAATTTCATGCTCTTTGAGTTTAATGGGATCAGAAGGGAAAGTCCCAGAATATCAGGTTTTTGTTATTTTGATGTTTTAAGCACTTTATGTTATTTCTCAGGTGGACAAAGCGAGAGGCTCTGTTGTAAAAGAAGGTGCTGGGATGAAAGGCCATTTTCTGTAGTCTCATTGAAAACACATTAGGATTCATGGTTATGTCAATAACAGCACGAAGAACAATAATAACAAGTATTTATCATTTACTACAATTATTTACCATACACTGTGGTATACTATGAATATTACATTTACACTATGACATAAATAACTATAATATAAAGGGTATATTTATATTCTATTTACTGTATACTAAGTACTAAGGATACAAAAGCTGGCTTCTTGTTCTTAAGGAATTCACATACTGCGACATAGCACAAATAATCCTGCACTAGGCAAAAGGGAGGATCAGCACTAATAGTGGGGGAGGAGGAGAGGGGGAGGTCTGCAAGGTGGGAGCAGAACTGAGGCAGGAAGGAAAGCCGGGAAACAGAAGGGAGCAAAGCAGAGCATTCCAGGAACGGGGACAGTCAGTGGAAAATCTTAAGGTAGAGAGAAATGGGGCATCCTGTTCAAAGGATAACAAGAAGTCAGTGTCTCTGAAATTTAGAGAACGTGAAGGGGAGTAAAGTATAAAAAGTGAGGAAGGTAGGAAGGAAGGAAGGAAGGAAGGAAGGAAGGAAGGAAGGAAGGAAGGAAGGAAGGAAGGAAGGAAGGAAGGAAGGAAGGAAGGAAGGAAGGAAGGAAGGAAGGAAGGAAGGAAGGAAGGAAGGAAGGAAGGAGAGGGAGGGAGGGAGGGAGGGAGGGAGGGAGGGAGGGAGGAAGGAAGGAAGGAAGGAAGGAAGGAAGGAAGGAAGGAAGGAAGGAAGGAAGGAAGGAAGGAAGGAAGGAAGGAAGGAAGGAAGAGAGGGAGGGAGGGAGGAAGGAAGGAAGAGAGGGAGGGAGGAAGGAAGGAAGGAAGGAAGGGAGAGAGGGAGGGAAGAAGGAAGGAAGGAAGGAAGGAAGGAAGAGAGGGAGGGAGGGAGGAAGGAAGGAAGGAAGAGAGGGAGGAAGGAAGGAAGGAAGGAAGGGAGAGAGGGAGGAAGGAAGGAAGGAAGGAAGGGAGGAAGAGAGGGAGGGAGGGAGGAAGGAAGGAAGAGAGGGAGGGAGGAAGGAAGGAAGGAAGGAAGGAAGGAAGGAAGGGAGGGAGGGAGGGAGGAAGGAAGGGAGGGAGGGAGGGAGGAAGGAAGGAAGAGAGGGAGGGAGGAAGGAAGGAAGAGAGGGAGGGAGGAAGGAAGGAAGGAAGAGAGGGAGGAAGGAAGGAAGGAAGGAAGGGAGAGAGGGAGGGAGGAAGGAAGGAAGGAAGGAAGGGAGGGAGGAAGGAAGGAAGGAAGAGAGGGAGGAAGGAAGGGAGGGAGGAAGGAAGGAAGGGAGGGAAGGAGGGAGGAAGGAAGGGAAGGAGGGAGGGAGGAAGGGAAGGAGGGAGGGAGGAAGGGAAGAAGGGAGGGAGGAAGGGAAGAAGGGAGGGAGGAAGGGAGGGAGGAAGGAAGGAATAGAGGGAGGAAGGGAGGAAGGAAGGAAGAGAGGGAGAGAGAAAGGAAGGGAGGGAGGGAGGAAGAGAGGGAAGGAGGGATGGAGGGAGGAAGGAAAAGAGGGAGGGAGGAAGGAATAGAGGGAGGAAGGGAGGAAGGAAGGAAAAGAGGGAGGGAGGGAGGAAGGAAGGAAGGAAGGAAGGAAGGAAGGAAGGAAGGAAGGAGGGAAGGAAGGAAGGAAGGAAGGAGGGAAGGAGGGAAGGAGGGAGGGAAGGAGGAAGGGAAGGAGGGAGGGAAGGACAAAGGGAGGGAGGGAGTGAAGGACAAAGGGAGGGAGGGAGGGAGAGAGAAATGGAGGAAGGGAGGGAGGGAAGGAGGGAGGGAACCAGTTTGTGAAGAGTTTTAAAAGCCAAACAGATGAATGTGGAAAAAGAAACCAAAAACTAAAACTAGGACTTTGCACGAATGAAGCAAGCAACAAAGCCTATGCTCACTGATCAGTGCTTGCACAAACTTGCCAGCTTCCTATTTTCACTATTCTTACCCACTAAACTTCTGAGTGGAGGATTAAGAAGATCCCTACATTTAAAGTGGGCGCCTCCTAATGTCAGACCTCTAGGCCTCCCTGCCCTCCTTCTAGCCCCACAGAACCCCTCCCTCCAAAGCCTCACCTGTGTGTGACACAGGCTTCCATGAGAAAAATCCCCTTTCCCCCTCTCAGAACAGGGGATCAAGAGCACATGTTGTGTCATTATTTTAGTCACCTTCAGAGAGAAAATAGCTAGGGGAGGACTGTGGGATTTAGGGGCTAGCCTTGCCCAGTGTCTCATCAGCAGGGGCCCCCCCTCTTCTGATAACCAGGAGCTCTCCGCTGGTGGTGGTCTCCCCAAAGTGTACACCTGTTTTTTGATGAAAAGGAGATGGCGGGGAGGGGGTAGGTGGCCCCCATTCCCAGCATCCTCCAGTCTGGAGTATAGTTCTCCAAATCAGAACCCAGTGTGGTGATGAGCTCCAGCTCTAGGAGGGGAGGTAGATGGGGAGGTGATGAAATGACTCCTCACCTTTGGTCGGGAGGGAAGGTGGAAATGCAGCCAGATGCCCCTGCCTCCCTTCCACTAGGCGCTTGCTCAGGTCCCAGAGTGCCCAGTGACAGCCTGTCTCTGCCAGGGAGTTTTCTGTCTCTTCCCATCCCAACAGCTGCCAGGAGAAGTCATGGTCTGCAAGAGGGGGAGCAGAGTGGCTGGGAGAACAGATGAGGAAAGAGCTTTCTTGGGTCATTTTATTTTTTGTGGGCTCCCCCTTACCCTTGAGAAAACCCCATATTTCCAGAGTCCACTGTTGACCCGGCATGTAGAAGAGAAATGTCCCCTAAGTCTATCCCTGCGACCTAGTTCTCCCTGGGAGCTGAAACCAGATCTCTTTGTGCTCTGTTTCAAAAAGCGGCGGCTCCCTTGCGGGGTGGGATGCTGGTAGGCCCCAGTTCCCGAGGCCCTTCTGTTACCTTGTCCCCTTGTCCCTCACCATTCCCCTTGGGCCACGCAGGCAAAGAGATGCCTTTCCACTTAAACGCATTCGGACTGGCTAATTTCTTCCATCTGTTCTTTCCTCCCCAACTCCAGCCATGACACAAAGGGCTCCGGAGTAGATTTGGCTCTCCTAGCCATAACTAGGTCACCCAAAATGGGTGGGAAGTGGAAGGAGGGAGAAGGGGAGAAGGGCAGGGAGCCGTTGGGCTCTTGTTGGTGTCAGGAATGGGGTTGTTTCCCCAAAGCTGCCCAGGTGGGAGAGGGTTGCTTTACCCAGCATGCACAAGACCCCCAGAATCATTCAGGCAACTGAAGGGAAGGGCCCTGTTTGGCAATAACTTTTGAAAGCATAACTCCGTTCCAGTCATTAAGAAAAAGAGGGAGAGAGAATGTGGGGCACGGTACGGGGATGTGCCGGAAAGGGTCCGACCATCCGAATGACTTTGGATTGCAGAGTTCCTAGAGGGAAGAAGGTAACTCTGGGAAGGTAGGAAGGGGCGAGGGTACGGAGCCCTTGAAAAATCAACAAAGGACTTGCTATTTAAACAACCTGGATGGAAACTCCACGGCCCAAGACTTTCTTAGATGTTGGTGATTGGCAGAATGAGGGGCTTCCACAAAGCAAGGAGCAGACTCAACTTAGCCTGACATTCACTTTTCTCATCTGTAAAATGGGGGTTCACTATTGTTCAGTTCATCAAGCATTTATTTAGCACTCTGTGCCAAGCGCTGGAAAATCTAGAGAAAAATGAAACAAAAAATGAAAGCTCGCTCTCTAGGAAGCTGCTAAGATCATAGATTTAAAACTAGACGCAGTCTCAGAGCCCCTGTTTTACACCTTAGGAAACTAAAACTTAGGCTAAATAATTTACCCAAGTTCACTCAGTCAATAAACATTTATTGAGCACCTACTACATACCGGACACTGTGCAAAGCATGTGGTGGCAGAAATGAAATTTGAACCCAATTCCTCTGACTTCAAATCTCATGCTATATCATCCCAGGGAGAAATAACAGTAGTACCTCCCAGGGATTTGTAGAGGGGAAAATAATATCTGAAAAGGGCTTTGCAAATGTGAAAGCTCAACATGAATATCAGGGATTGGCGTCAGATCGGGAGAGGGGAGCCTCGTGGCCTCACAAGGTGAGCAGCTCAGCCCCTCAGTCCAGGTGGCCTCTGGTTTGAAAGCTACAGCTTAGGACCCTAGTGTTGAGTCAGACTGACCAGCATTGGTCAGTGTTGTTCCCAGGGGCCTCTGGGGGCACAGAGAAGCACATCTGAAGTTGGGAAGACTCCTCTTCATGAATTCCAATTCAGCCTCAGATGCTTCCTAGACAAGTGTAACCCTAGACAAGTCACTTCACTCAGTCTGCCTCAGTTGCCTTCTCTGTAAAATGAGCTGGAGATGGAAATAGTGAATCTCTCCAAGGTCTCTGACAAGAAAATCCCCCAAGGGGGTCCTGGAGAGTTTCAGTCATGGAAGAAACCCCACCAGCAGCACAGCACACCTGGCTAGAAGAAGAGAAATAGTCCTGTTCTCATGTTTTAGAGGGAAAAGCTAAAATAAAAATGGACTAAAAATAAAAAAATTAATAAAATAAAAATAAACAAAATAAGTTTCAAATAACAGGACATAAAAGTTAAGCCTTGTGTCCAGGTCATCTGCATGACCTTGGGCCAGTCTCTAACCTCCCTGGGGCCCAGGACCCATAATCTGTGCCTCCATGGGACTGGCCTAGGTGCCGAAGTGCCATCCAATTCTAGGTGCTGATCTACTTGGAGGCAGCATGGGGGAGGCTGGGGGGGGAGGTCTTAGAGGATCTGACTTCAAATGCTAGTTCTTCTAATTGCCCTCTCTTGAATAAATTATGTAACCCGCTACAGCCTCAATTGCCTCATGTGTAAAATAAAAGGGTTAGCCCTGACAGGCCTGGAGAGTCTGCCCCCAGCCCAGAGCTAAGGTCTTGGGGAAGGTGGGGTAAAATCTGCTGGCTTCAAGTTTGTGATCCCAACCTCTGGGTCTGAAGTGCCCCAGGGACCCCCCCCAATATTCTCAGGTCTGCCCTTGAGTAGAGCCCCCAGTGAGGACCACTGTGGGATGCTGCTGCCGGGGACCCCGTGACCTCGGATCCAGCCACCCGGCACGGCCTGGGAGGACCCGGCCCTCAGTTTTACAGCCAGCTGATTTCCAATCCTATGGGCCCTGGATTCTTTTCCCACCACATCTGCTGTTGCTGCACTTGTCAAGTCCCTGTCTTCCCTGCTAGGAGATTTATGGAACAGGCAAGGCAAGGAGGCCCACTCTCCATCACGTCCAGAGAACAAGGAGCCGAGGGGGGAGATCAGCCTCCAGCACCTGGGAGAGCTCAGGGCCTCAGAGTAGAGAAGGTTTGCTGGAGGCCAGAACCTTGCCTCCCTCTCTCCTCCCCTTGAATGGGATGTTTCAGCTGCAAATCTTGTCTAATTCTGAGGCTAGTTCTCAAAATGTACTCGGAGGCCAAATTGGATTGTGAAGAAGGTGGGAGTACTAGGAAACATCCCAGAACGAGATGGGATCAGGAAGGAGCAGGGAAGCCCAGAGGATGGACCACCACGAGCACAGGAAAACTGGGAGTGGGAGACTCAGCTGGTCATTCATTACAAGCAAGGGCCAGGATTTAAAACAAGGGCCCTTAACTCCAAATCCAGTGTGTATTCCCCATATCATGCTGCCTCTGATTATAATGTCATGGGCTCGCCAGGCCAGTAGATATAGTAGATCTAGGTCATCCAGCTAATAAGCATTGATTAAGTGCTTGCTGGATGCCAGACACTGTCCTATTGTTCAAAAACTTAAGGAGCTTACTGTCTAATAAGGAAGAGTCCATAAAATTTGTACATAAACAACGAGTACAAATGGACAAGTTTATGATATAGTGGAGAGAGTTTAGAAAGGACTCAAGTTCAAATCTGACCCCAGAGACTCATTAGCTACATGACCCTGGACAAGTCACTTCACCCTGTCTGCCTCAGTTTCCCTATCTGTAAAATGAGCCGGAGAAGGAAATGGCCAACCACTCCAGGATCTTTGCTGAGAAAACTCCAAAGAGGATCACTAAAAGTTGGCCCCATTGACTACCAACAAGCACATGCTCAGAGTAAAGACTACCTGAAGGTAGAATTCGCATTTGGGACAAAGGGGAAAGATCTCATGCAGAAAGCAGGGTTTGAGCTAAGCCCTGAGGGAAGTTGAGGAGACAGAGGAGAGGCCATTCCCAACCTAGGAAAAAGAGCCACAAGGTAGAATGTTACATTCTCAGAACAGCAAGGGAGCCAGTGGTGTTTGGTCTTGGAGCATGTGGAAAGGAGGGAAGTATAGGAAAAGTATGATCAGGTTCTCAGAGCTTTAAAGAGAAGAGTACTTGAAGGACTCTACAGACAATGGCAAGCCATTGGAACTCGTTCCCTGGCAGCTCAATGGATCCCAGTTCTCATCTCCTCGTGAGTTGTTGAGGAAAGTGGGACGTGAGAGAAGGGCAACATGGCAAAAGGACCCCAAAGGTACCTGTCAGGGCCAGCTACCCTCCATGCCTTAATTGTCATGGGAAGAAAGCCCGTGATATGAGCTCTCTGTGGCTAAGTCCCACTTGCCCCAGGCTATTTCCATCTCCAATAAGGTCCCACAGTGTGAAAATGACAAAGCTAACACTTAAATCCAGCTCTTTGGGGTCTCTTCCTCCCTCCCTCCCTCCCAGAGAGTCGTTTCCAGCAAACTCTCCATGTCCACTCCAGCTTGTAGGCAGATAACCTTGACAACTCCAACAATACACAGGGCCCTGGTTAACGGAGGACGAGCTAGCGTGTTTCAACATCTCTGCCAAATCTCATCACTATGCCAAGGTTTCCAGGTGTTTCTTTGTGTTATCCCAGAGCAGGAACATCATTTTTTTCCCTTCAGTTCGGAAGAGGTGGTCCAAAATGTTTAAGCGACAGTGGTTGCAACATGTCAGAGTGGGAATTTATTATCTTGGCCCCAATAGGTCTTAATAAGCCTTACACAACTGTTTAGGCATTTATTCTATTAACGGCTGTTCATTCTGGGGGCTTCACCTGAATATTCATGATCTGCCTATTCCCAGAGCTTCGGAGGAGCAGCTGTTTGAGATCCGCTGCAAATGTTCAAGAGAGCTCCACAAATATAAACACCCTCCCAGCTGAACGCTCGGGGCCCGGGGCCGCACTGGTGATGGCCAGGAAATGTTGATGGGCACCGATTTTTTTTTCTTTTGGAGGATGGGCATTTTACTGGGTTTAAATGGCCCTCACCCTTTGGAGGACAAAGGGACTGGAGTAGGCTTGATCTCACAAAGGCAGGAGGGAGGATCCCTTCTCTCCCGTAAGCTTCCTGGGATGGACAGGCTGGACCAATTCCACCTTGAATAGAGTCCGAGCCAAGTCTTGGGGGGAAGGGAGAATTCTACCAGAATCCTGTTGGTAAATAAAGGTTGAGCTAGCTTTTTTGGGGATATGAAAGAGTGGGATAGGTGATTTTCATCTTGGCAACTTTTGGTTTGGTTTTTTTTTTTAATCATTTTTAAAAGTGAAGAGAATTGATGGTGATTTCTCAAAAATGTCAAACTGAGGCAGAGGTACAAGGATAACAAAAAGGAGTGGAGAGAACACAAGCCTCAGAGGCAGGATCAAAGATCCAAGGCTAGAAGGGCCTTCAGAGGTCAGTCGGTCAGTCAGTGAACATTTATTCACTGCTTACTCGGGGCCAATCGCTGTGCTGAGCAGTGGGGATACAAATACCAAAAAAAAAAAAAAAAAAAAAAAAGACAATCCCTACTTTAAGGCTGTCTAGTCGAGTCTCAGTGGGAGGGACTCAGTAATTTGTCCAAGATCGCAGATGGTA
Organism: Sminthopsis crassicaudata; assembly: GCF_048593235.1. Classification (NCBI taxonomy): domain Eukaryota; kingdom Metazoa; phylum Chordata; class Mammalia; order Dasyuromorphia; family Dasyuridae; genus Sminthopsis; species Sminthopsis crassicaudata. Next base: position 15,091,776 of record NC_133620.1, on the reverse strand, counting down.
TCGGATGTGGTGCTGGAAGGGACCTCAGAATACATAAAACCCATTGGACAGATTTGGAAAATAGATCCAGGAAAAGGGATCTGCCCAAAGTCTTCTAGGTGCATCCTACCACTGTTTGAAGCCCAACTCATTATGCTTCCCCAAGGCCACTAAGATGGAGAACGCTACCTCTGCCCCTGAATAAGTCACTACAGCTCTGAGTAAAAGGCAAGTCTTTAATTTTGAATTAATCATAAGTCACAATCTGCCAGAAGGGAGGGAGTTCATAAGCGGGGCTATAAATGATGCAAACTTTCTGGATGAAATTAGAAAAAGAAATATCCGAGAAGCTTAGGAAAACTCCTTGCATCTCTCTCCTATTGTCCCACAGGAAACTTGCAAAAATGAAAAAAGAGCAAAAAAATAAAAACACCCTATTTTGTGATGCCCATATTGTGAATCAAAGTCATAGAAACCAAGGAAGGGAAGCCAACTCAAGACTTAAGAAACCAGCATTTATTAAATTTTGTGTAAGGCACTGGGAGTCCCCACACATGAATGAAACCATCCTTGCCCTCAATGAACTTAGCAACATGTAGAAAGACAAATAATCTTAAAGGTGCATGAAATAAATATAGAATAGCACTGAGGATGAGTAGAGGGAGGTGAGTCCCCACAACTAAGAGGATCAGGATAAGACTCCTTGGAGGAAGCTCTTGAGTCGCTCCGTGAAGGAAGCTAGAGCTTCCAAGAGACAAAGGGGAAAAGGGAGAGTATTACAGCCATAAGAGAAGACAGATCAAAGGCAGGAAGGTGGGAGATGGACCATCATTGACTGAGAACTGCTACACTATAGGATGCCTCAGGGATGGATAAACAGTAAGATTGGGAAGGAAAGGTGGAAATAGAAAGTAGAGGGTTTTGAATATTAAACAATTTTTAATAGTTAATCCTAGAATCAGTAGTGGGCAGATAGGGGGTGCCACAGTGCACAGATTATCAAGTCTGGAGTCAGAAGGCCGTGAGTTCAAATCCAGCCTCAGATATTTGTTAACTGGGGGACTCTGAGCAAGTCGTTTCACTCTGTTTGCCTCAGTTTCCACATTTGTAAAATGAGCTCAAGAAAAAAAAATGGCCAAACGGTCCAGTATTTCTGCCAAGAAAATCCCAAAGGGCATCACAAAGAGTCACACATGACTGAAAAGTGGCTCTCCAGGATCAGGAGAGCCCAAACTACCCCAAAGACAGAAGCTTAGAGGCAGAAGATGAAAGGAGCCTCAAAAGTGATGTCTTTTCCTTTTGCAAAATGAGAGTATTAGATGAGATGACCTCAAGGGTCCCTAAACTTTTGGCTAAGAACAGTAAAATCCTAGAACTGGTCTCTATTTCTCTCTAATTATTGAATTGTTTTGTCTTAACTTCCCAACTGGAGGGGAAGGTCATTTTCAGCAGAGATCATCTTTCTATCTTTCTCATAATACTCAAAGTGTTGGGCACACATTCAAGGACCCAGTAGACACCATCAGTGCATTGATGGGTGGAGAAATGGGGATATCTTGCGGGCTTCTTAGTTCCAACCTCCTTTTGCATTCCTATTATACATTACTCTATGTCACACACTCAGAAATCCAATCAAAACAATCCAGGAGTTACGTAAGACACTGGAAATATAAGGATATAAATAAAATCACCCCTACCCTCATAAAAATTTATATTATATTGGGGAAAAGTGACATGCAGAAAGATAAAAATCAAACATACATGAAGTCATCAAGCCAGCCAAACTGGTCTTCTTACTGTTCTTTCCTCACAGCATTCCATTTTCTTCCAACCTAGAACATACTGTCTTCTCCCTTCTACTTCCTAAATTGTCCTAATTGTCTTCAAAACTCAACTCAGCTACTCTCTAGCTCATAAAACCTTTTATGAGTTTCCAGTTTTTATCTTTTACTTTCACTTTAAGAAATTGGTATTTTGTGGGTGAATATTGTATATTTCTTTTGTCTTCTTTAAAAGAATGGAAACTCCTTAAGGGTGGGAACTGCTTCCTTTTTTTGTCTTTTGATCCTCAGTGCCTAACATAGTACCAGGAAAAAGATTAGAACTTCTGTTTGTTGATTGAAAAGGGGGAACAGTTCATTTCTAACATGTATAAAGGAAACTATTACCTTGGTACATGCAGTTTCTAGAGGGAAGGGGAATAAGCATTTCTATAAGGCTCACTATGTACCATCCATCACACTGAGAACTTTGAAAATATTATTTCATTGGAACTTTAAAATAATCCTGTGAAATGGGTGTTCCTGCTATCACCATTTTAAAGTTGAAGAAACTGAACCATTGTAAGGGCCCTTTAAATGGGCGGCATCACAGTGCAACAGGAGATTTGAGTGTCCCAGAAGTATTCTCTGTGGATATAGGACTGCCCTGTGGGTGGGATCCTGTCCATATTGAGATAGTTTCATAATGGGTGACGGCTCTCTCGCTGGTTGGCTATGTGTGTGACCTCACAGGCCCTTTATAAGCCCATTGCAGACAGCAGTCGCTCTCTTTAACCTGGCTCCCTAGCCTGGGGTAGCCAACCCAAGCCAAGCTGATGGATAGCCAAGAGGTAAGGAGTTTGGTAGTGAACACATGGATATTCTAACCAGGTGTTCACTAGGGAACCCACAAGTCAGGGCATCATGTGAGTAGGTATAATAAAGGCTTTTAAGATTACATGTGGCTGTCCTTGAGTGCACTACCGGTTATTAAACTACTATTCAAGAAATTGTGGCTATAGACCTTTGAAGGCCTCAGAGGAGGCGAGCAGGGTAGAGTTGACACAAGGTCAGTGGTCAAAGGTACTCTGTTGGGCCTAGGGCAGACTAGTAATTGTAACTGCCAGGAAGGCAGATTACAGAAAGGGATTAAGGATTACACAGCTAGTAGGATCTAAATCAAGAATGGAGCTCATCTTCCTAACACTATGATCAGCACTCTATCCTCTACAGCACCACCTAGCTGCTTCAGTAGGTAGCACAGGGTGGCCATGAAAGAAGGCATCTCCTTTCTGCTTTAGATCTATGTTTGGGAGTGAAGAATTTGGTCTTGTTGGATTCAGCGGAATAGCAGAAGAAATGAAATTTGTCTACCAAAGACCAAACTTTGAGGGGGCACAAGAGCTGGCTTGATTAACAAGCAAATTATTTTAGAGTATCTGTAAGAAGGAAGAAACTTACTCAGTTTCAGCCCAGAGGGAAAAAATGAGAGCAATGGAAGAGGAAAGAGGTTGGGAGAAGGTGAAGTGCTTAAAAGGAGGTGATGGAATAATTTAGGATCAATGTCATGAAAAGCTTTTTGTTTTGTTTTTCTGTTTTGTTTTTTTGTTTTTGTTTTGTTTTTTGTTTTGTTTTTTTGTTTTTTGTTTTGTTTTGTCTTTTAAGCAATGAGAGCTATTCAAAGCAAACTGGCTGCACCAGGAGGTAGTGAGTGCATTGCTTCTCATTGGAGGACTTTAAGCTAAGTCTAATTGACCATATGTTGGGTATGTAGCAGAGAGGAGTCCTATTCAGGCTTGCATTGGACTAGCTAGCCTTTGAGATCATTTTCAATGCAGAGATTCTGGGATATCAGTGAGATCTCTGATATCAGAATGACTGAGAAGGGGAGGGAAGACAAGAGAATAGAAGACAAGGAAAGAAATAAGGGAAGGGAAGACTTGGAAAAGGAAGATAAAGGAAGTGAAGGGAAGGAAAAGGAGAAGGATTGGAATGAAATGGAATGGAAGGAAAGGAAGTAGGAAGAATGTAATGTAATGAATCACTACCTAACAATGTTGAAATTCTTTTATTATTATAAAATTTTCTTGGGGGGGGAATGAAAAATGCCAGACTTCTACAAGGAACCCTGATTTCAGTGAAGTAATAGAACATTCAATTAGGGATCACAAGGTCTTGGGTTTGGGCCTTGACTCTATAATTAAATAACTGTGTAATAGCAATTCATTTTCCTTCTCTAGAACCTCATCTTAGAGGGATTTGGGAGCAAAATGGGTCTTCCTATTCAGATAACAATAAATAGCTCAAATTCACAAATGGAAAGTCTACATAATCATGTGAAGATGGACTTTGCAATCAGGTGACTTGTGCCCAAGTTTGTCTCTGACATACACTTATGTGGGCCAGCTGCAGGTGTTTATATCTGATCTTCATTTTCCTCCTCTGTGAAATGGGGACAAGAATATTTACATTCTCTCCTTATGTAAGTTTGCTGTAAAAAAAAAAAAAGCATGTTGGACTATAAGCCTGATGTGAAGCTACTCAAGCTGTTGGTGTAGAATTGGGAGCCTTGATTCCTTGATGCTTGTTTGTCTAAAGTCACCTCAATTCCCTGTTTCAGTTTCTTTATCTGTAAAATGGGGATTCAACTTGATTCAATGCAATCTGACAACCCCTTATCAAGCATCAAAGGTATTATTCTAAGTACTAGGTAGACAAAGACCAAAAGGAAATGGTCTGCCTTCAAGAATCTTGTGTTTGGGGCAGCTAGGTGGCTCAGCCCTAAAGTCAGGAGGACCTGAGTTCAAATCTGGCACTTAACACTTCCTAGCTGTATGACCCTAGGCAAGTCACTTAACCCAACTGCCTTAGGAAACAAAAAGAATCTTGTGTTCCTCTGGGTTAAATAATATATAGATAACAATAGCTCAAATCTCTCAGAGTTTTAATAATAATAATAAGTATTTATGTACCACTTTAACATTTGCAAGGCTCTTTACAAATATTATCTCATTTGATCCTCACAACAAATCCAGGGAGATAGGTGCTTTTATTATGTCCTTTTTATAAATGAAGAAACTGAGGCAGGTTACAGCTTGCCTGAAATCACACAAATTGTAGTTGGGGATAGATTTGAACTCAAGTCTGTCTGGCAATAGATCCAGCACTCTGTACCACCTAGCTGCCTCCAATGAGGTGTTTTCTTTAAGCACCCTGATAAACTTTCATAACATCATAAGGTCATGGGCCTCTAGAGCTGGAAGGAGGGAACCTCGGAAGTCATCTCATTTTAGAGATAAGGAAACTGAGGGTCACAGTGGTCAAGTGGCTTGTCAAAGTCATACAGTCAATAAGTATCAGAGATAAGATTTGAATCCAGGTTGTCTGACCCATGAGGTAGCTCATCTGCCATTAAAGCTTCTGGGCCAAGCTTTCAAGGGGCAATAGTTCTTTCCCCCTACTCACCCTCTGTAGCCAGTCAGCTATCAAGCCTTGATTCCACCTCCATGACCCTCTTCAAAATTTACGCCTCCCACCCTATCCTGAGCCTCAATCTCACCTGGAACAATAGCCTCCTTGTAGACCTTACAGCTTATCGTTTTTCTTTTGTCCCTCCTCCATGTTCATCTTCTTCCTAAGGCACGGGTCTGACTATATCTCTCTCACTCCAAAACTCTTCAGGGGCTCCCCATTTCCTCTAGGATAAATACCAGTTCTCAGCATGGCCCTTAGAGGCCTTCACCATCCATCTCCAGCTGACCTTTCCAATCTTGTTGCAAAGTGCTCTTTTTCATACACTCTAGATTCCATCCAAACTGACCTTCTTACTGTGTCTGGAACTCAACATTCTGTCTCACTCCCCAAGTTCTAGCTCAGGCTGAACCCTGTGCCTGGAACACCCTCATTGCATGGTTACAACCTTAGAACTTCTAAATTCTTTCAGTGGTTAGCTCATGAGCTACCATCTCTAATACACCTTCCATGGGCTCATTGCTCTTCCCCTCCCCAAATGATCTTGCCTTTACTTACCCATTTCCTTATACGTGGACTGCTGTATTGTGTAAGCTCCTTGAGGGCAGGGACATTTTATTTCTGCTGCTTCTTCTTTTTTTCGATTTCTGTCTTTGTATCACCATGGAGTCGCATGGCCTTATGGTAAATGCTTGTTGAATTGAAAAGAAGTCACCGTCTCACACTCCAAAGCCCTTTCGGTCAGGAAAAGGTGGAGAGGAGCCCCTGGATTTTCAGGAATATGTCAAAATGAGCTCTGTTCATCCACAGCCTTGGTCCCTGTGAACAGTAACGGTTTCAGGCTCATAAGGTAATAATCCATTTTTAGCAGATGAAAGAAGGGGGATCAGAAAAGTAACTTGAGCCGGGAATAATAATGGGGCTAGAAGCTCATAATGGGAAATATCTCAAGAATCCAAGCCTCCCTTTGTTGGACATGAATGATGTCTTTTTTCTTGTGAAAAGCGTATAAAGAATCTGAGCTAAAGTACCTTGCTAGGTTTGATGAAAAAACTCTCTGTCTCCGGAAGAAGGGCCGGTGTTGGGTTGCAGCTCGTATGCATCCTAACATTACGTAACAGTGGGGACAGCTGAAAGATGTTCAGACAGCCTCAGGCCTTAGTTCTCAGACACTGAGCTCTTTCCTTGAGATTTTAAACACAGGGTCTTAAATTTCCCTGTCATTCTTCCAGGATGCGTGCAAATCTAATTCCATAGGCAGATACACAGAATGTAAACTCCTCTTGAAAATTTCTTCTTAGTGCATTCACTTGCTCATGTGGGCCGCCGGCTCCATCATCTCAGCTATGTGAACATTCTCTCTAATGATCCAAAAATGGAAATCTGTCCCTATTGCTCCATTTGGTATCACTTTTGGCCACATTATTTTATAAGTCCCTTCTTTCAAATCCACATGATCTCCTCCCTATTTTCCTTTTTTTTTCTAAACTTATTTCCATATTTATCATGCTGCACAAGAGAAATCAGATCAAAAGGGGGAAAAAATTGAAAAAAAAAAGGCAAGCAAACAACAACAATAAAAAAGGTGAAAATACTATGCTGTGATTCATATTCTGTCGTGATTCTCCTGTTTCCGGATGCAGATGGCTCTCTCCATCACAAGACTGTTAGAAATGACCTGAATCACTCTATTGTTAAAAAAGGCCAAGCTCACATGATCACCTTTGGATGATCATCACATAATCTTCTTATTGCTGTGTACTATGTTTTCTTGGTTCTACTCATTTCACTTTCTACTCAGTTCATGTCTCTCCAAATCTTTCTAAAATCATCCTGCTGATTATTTCTTAGAAAAAGAATATTCCATAACATTCACATACCATAACTTGCTCAGTCATTCATCAACTAATGGGCATCCACTCACTTTCCAAGTTCCTTGCCACAATAAAAAGGGCTACTACAAACATTTTTGTAGGTCCTTTTCCCTTTTTGTGATCTCTTTGGAATAATGGCTCAGTAGTGACATTGCTGGGTCAAAGGTGCACAGTTTGATAACTTTTTGAGCATAGTTCCAAACTGCTCTCCAGAATGGTTAGATCAGCTCTCAGCTCCACCAACAATGTATCAGTGTCCCAGTTTTCCCACATCCCCTCCAACATTTATCATTATCTCTTCCTGTCATGTTAACCAATCTAACAACCTACTCTTCCTCAACATCACAAGAATGTCATTGGAGCACCAGGCTTGTTCATCAATCATCCCTGGTTCTTACCACATGCCAGTCCACCATCTCTTTCTCATTTCTAATGTACCATAATCTGCTCACACCCTTCATGAGATTCTTCCATTGTCCTCTGGATGATTTTGAACTTTAATTCTGAAGAGACTTTATCTCCATCACTTTTGGTCATATACTACCACTAGAAGAATATTAAGATGGAAAATGTGGGCTGTTATTTTTTTAAATTTTATTTTATTTTTATTATAGCTTTTTATTTACAAGATATATGCGTGTGTAATTTTTTAGCACTGATAATTACAAAGCCTTTTGTTCCAACTTTTCCCCTCTTTTCCCCCATTCCCTCCCCAAGATGGCAGGTAGACCAATACATGTTAAATATATTAAAGTATAAGTTAAATATAATATATGTACACATATCCATATAGTTATTTTGCTTGGGCTGTTGTTTCGAGGGGAATCTTTGAAGCATTAAAAAAAAAAAAAACTTCAGTTTCCCAAAGGCAACTTACTCTCTTCTATCTATTCAGCTGCATGTACTCAGGTATTATCCATTTTAAGTTTCTAAATACACATAAACTTACATGAATATTAAATTTGTGGATATATAATATACAAATGGTATATAGACATAAATCAGTCTATGGGCTGTCCTTTCGACTGCATATTTTATGAATCATCCATTTCATTTTTCCTATATGGAGAATAAGATCAAACTAATTCAGACCACAACAGACCTCATTTAGGAAGCTCTGAAATATCACTGAGCTTGATTAAATCGGCACATTGTCATCCACAACCGCGTGCTATCTGGAAGATTTGGCCGTCTATAGCTGTCTTCCACTTGAACTCTATACTGGATCTGTCCCATGACACTAACGAGCATATTTGGAAAACAAACACATTTCTGTTTTAAACATTGCTTGCAATTAGTATGGAAATGATTGTCCAACAAGGTTATACATTGTTTATTCAACTGTATCCTAGCAAAGACTCTCTTCAGGAGCACTAGGCAGTGTAGACTCAATGGAAATAGAATGGGGCTAAAGACCAGGAGGGCAGGTATGAGTTGGAGGTCTCGTTTTTGTAGAGTTTGGGTGGAAACACACTGTCTTATCTGGGTCACCCTGGGATTAGTTCATTAACATGCTCAAATTGTCTCAAAGTTACTGGCAGAACTTAAAAGTTAACATGTCCACAGCATCTGTCATCAACACCTTTTGATGTTGTGCTGGTCTGGAGCTGGGGAGGTCTGGAATTCGTCTGGGATTTATATACCATAGGAACATGAGCCTCTGACAGCAGCACCCGGGTGGTTTCTGCTGATTCAGCAAATATCACCAGCATGGGAATTTGGGTTAATATATGATATAAATACTATGTTCCTTTGATCTTGTGGATAGTTTGTGCAAAACTTCCAAATTGCCCTTTGCGACTTTATTTCCTGCTATTGTCCCTTTATAGTGGCTACTTAGAAATTCACTATACTGACTAGAAGGAGAGGGGAGATTCAGGGACACCAGAAGGAGATATAACTTTAACAATCTATCTTTTTATCTATCTGTCTATCTATCCATCAATTAATCCATCTATCTACCTACATAAGTGTGTATATATATGTGTGTGTCTATATAAGTAAATATGTGCATGTGTTTGTATATATGGACGTGTATTTGTATGTATGTGTTTTAGTCTTGGTCTAGCCTGGCTTTCAGATTGTCTATCCCTCCTTTGTTTCCTTCAGCACCATTTCTATTTCCTTTATTAGCACATCTAGAACTGTGATATTAGGGTAGAAAGGTGGTACGGTTCCACATATCCCTGACATTTTATTATATGAAAAACCTTTATTAGATTTTTTCCATTTTTTAATCTGTTTGATATATTTTTTCCAGTTTCATCTATAAATACCTTTAAGATTACTTAGTTTGGTTGAGTTTATTGTCAGATTTCCAATACTCAAGTGTATCTATTATCTCATTGATTTTAGTGTAGCCTCCAATGATGCACACAACGAACTTTTTTTTTTTTTTTTTTGAGACAATTGGGCATTAAGTGACTTGCCTAGGGTCATGTAGCTTGAAGGTATCTGAGGCTGGATTTGAACTCAGCTTCTTCTGACTCCAGGGATAATGCTCTATCTGCTATAGCGCCACCTAGCTGCACCACAAACTATCTTATATGACTTTGCCAATGTCCTTCAACAAGTTCCCTACAGGGAAGTGCCTTGTTGAACTAGAGGCCTTCCTTCATCATCCACTCTAGCACTTATATCCCACTTTAAAGTTTGCAAAGCACTTTACAAATGTTATCACATTTTAGTCTGGCTTCTCAGCTTCCAACAAATCTCAGCTTGTTCTATAAGACATCTTTCCCAAGCTTTCTTAATGCTAGTGCCTTTCCTCTGGTGATTATCCCCAATTCATCCTGCTTAAAGCTTTTTTGTACATAGTTATCTGTATGTTGTCTCCCAGAGAAGATTGTGAACTCTCTGAGGGGACTATCTTTCATCTTTCTTTGTACCCTTTCAAGGAGGCATTTTGCTATACTGTGTGCTCCTAGACACTTAATAAATGCTAGTTGACTGACAAACTATCCTTAAAACCACCTTGGGAGGAGGGTGCTGCTATTATTCCCAATTTACAGATAAGAAAAACTGAGGCAGTCATAGTTAAATGGCTTGCTCATGGTCATATAGCTAGCAAGCGTCTGAGGTCAGATTTTAACTCAGATCTTCCTAGCTCCAAGACTAGTGTGCCATTATCCATCCAGCTGCCTCACAAGGATACTAGTGGTACAGTCTAGCCTCTTCTCCCTCACCACCTAACCATATCATCTTCTCTATCATACCTTTCCCTGATGGCATCTTTTACTCTATCACTTGTGGGTCCTAGTATATAGTTAGTTATACAGTATATAGTACCTAGTAACTTATTTGGCTCCCCATTGCCTTCTGTGTGATAATCGTGTTTAAACTTTCAGGAACCATTGTATTCCTTGATTTGGCCCACATGACATTGGGAACATAAATTAGTATGAAAAGGATCAGCCTCAAAATCTTGTAAATGAAGTCTGTTTGCTGCCCGGGTTAGGATACACATCTGCATGGATAACCTCTGCATATCTGAGACAGTTGGTACATGCAGGCAGCAAGTTGGGCCCAGAGGTGAATAGGAAAAAGCGACTGCCTGAAAGACGCTACTAAGCTCCATTTATAAAACCAGGATTTCCCCCAGAAACAAAGATCTTTCTTTTGTAAATCTTTTTTAAAATTGTTTTGTAGTTCTTTATATCCTAAAGCTTCTTGAGTTTTTATAAGCCATTACTTCTCATAATCTTCCCCACCCTTTCCTGTTAGATGTCAAATGACAAGTAATGTGAACCGGACGAGCAAGTTTCCTGATATAGGAAACTCCTAAGTGAGGAAATTCTCTCCACCACTAAAGATGGGCACATTTTCAGCAATTTATAATGCTGGAGAGTTGTCTAGGGCACCAAAAAGTTACGTGATTTTGCTCACAGTCACTTCGTCAAGATGTGTCTGAGAGGGGACTTGAACCAGTCTTCTTGAAAAGATGTCTATCCATTATGCTCCAAGAATCTTCGAAATCTTTGTTGTCTTGGGCTTCTATATCTCTTCCCGTAGAAAGTGAATCAAGAGTTTGATGATTAAGGAGAGTGAAGTCTCTTTGGGTTTCCTTATTAAGGTAATTTATTTCACTAAAACAGATATCAATGTCCTTTCCTCTATCTGATCCCCCTCCCTTTTTTGTACCAGTAATTTGTTTGAATAGGTCAGATTGGAATTGACTTAATTGAATGTCACCGGGTTTTTTTCTATTTTTATGCTTTCTTCAACTCTCTATTCATTATGATAACAAGTTTGTGGTCTAAAACATATAGATAAATGATTTGGGAATGAGTCATATCAGCAATGAGTCATTTCCTCTCTTCATATATAGTCAATTATCCTTTTTTGTGATTTATGAAGTGACACCTTTGAACCCTCAAAGTTCATATGGATATAGGCAATTGAGGATGGGGCCATCATTACAAAGCCCCTTTCATTTGATAAGGAATACCAGATGTAAAGGGGAATTGTCAAAGTCCTCACACTGGTCCCAGCCTCCTTCATGCTGCCATGAAAATACTTCTCTTAATCAATGGAGAGGCAGTTATGTGGTACAATGGATGGGGCACTACAATTAGAGTCAGTTTAAATCCAGCCTCAGATACTGAGACTCAGCAATGTGACCCTGATCAAGTCACAGCCTCAATTCCCTCAAGTGCAAAATGCAAAGCATGATTGTTATAACCAACCAGGGTCATTGTGAGAATAAAATGAATTAAGAATTACAAAGTGTAAACATAATAGTAAAAACACTAGTTTTTATGATTATTTATAACTGACCCACAAATAAAATTAAGTCTTCTCCCTTCCCCCTAAAACAGAATCATACAATCTGAATTGGAAGGGAATCTATCCTATAAGTGGATCTAGTGTCTGCTTCAACTCCTCCAGTAAAGGGAAGCTTACCACCTACCATCTACCACCTCTCAAATGTCAGAACACGTTTCCTAACACCAAGCCTTAATTGGTCCCCTTGCAACTCCCACTCTTTATTGCTGCTTCATGGACCCAAACATAACAAGTTAAATTTCTGCCCTTAAACCTATGTAACTATCTTACATATACAAATCACTCTCTCTCCTCCCTGTGGATCCTTCTCTTTCTCAGACTAAACATCCCCAGCTTCTTCTGCTGAACCTACTGTGACATAACAGTAGCATGTTGATATGGATCCATGGTCTCCTTCATGTGGTCACCAAGATGTGAGTTAAAACCTGTCCATTCCCTCTCCAACCATGATACCCTTGTCTGAGTCCTCATATAAATCCCCCAAAGGGTCCAGCCCACATTCTGGGAACTTTGTCTAGTTCTCTTGAAGTTGAGTGAGTACCAATGGCACTGCCCATCAGTTATCCCTCAATGTTGCACACCCCTGTAGAGCACAGGTTGTATAGTCATGGACATGTTGCCTCCCCTAAATTCCTTGAAGGTACAGACCATGTTCTCTTTTTCTTTGAGTCCCAGGCCTAATATATAGTTAATAATTACATTCTTATCCACATACAAAATTAATAAAGTACATATTTAATGGTTGCTTGTTGACTAATTAGTCCGTCAACCCTTCGTTGCTTGAGTGGCCAGATAAGGGAATCAGATTATTTTTTTTAAAAAAAAAGGATCTTTAAGTCTATCTAGTGAAAACTTTATTTCATTGAGGAAAGTTAATTTTCCCAAGATAGCAAGTGTTCACTGAAAACAGCAGGACCAGGATCCAAGGATCCAGGCTTCCATGTCGGTCTCCCTACCCCATGAACAGCCTAGAACCCTTTGTAAGGTTTCTACAGAAACATACAGCCATGCTTCTTGCAAGATCGATGCTTGTTCAGGCAGGGCAATTCAGGAGGGAGTAACCCATGCTGGGAGATGTGTTCCAATTCCAGCTGCAGTATTTACTGTCTGTGTGACCTCAGTCAAGCTGGTTAAAGACTCTGAGGTTCATTTTCCCCAAAGGAATATGGACTCACTAATCTCAGAGTGCTCTATCTCGATGGTTGCTCTATCCATGAACCTAAGAAAACTGAGGATAATGATTGTATATGACCTACCTTCCAGGACTCTCGTGATAAAAGGATTTTGTAAAACAAAGTATTATAGAAATGGCTATTTCTAGAAGTATTTGCTTGGTGAGTATTGTCTAGTGGGAAGAGCGCTAGACTTGAAAGGAATAGAAAGTCCTGAATTCAAATCCTGACTCAGAAATTTAGTGAGTGGGTAACTTGAAGAAAGTTGTCAAACCCTTGGGCCTCAGTTTTCTCAGCTATAAAATTGAGCATGGAGAAGTGGGGGGCAATAATTGCCATGCCCACCTCATAGGATTGTTATGAGCAAAGTGCTTTGCAAATCTTCGAACAGACTTGGAGTCTGGTCTCCTCTCCACTTCTGACACTTAGTAGCTGTATACCACCACAAATAAGATGTGTCATCTCTCTGCATCTCAGTTTCCTCATCTGTAAAAATAAAGAGATTGAGCCAGACCAGATTGACTGTGATTCCCTCCAGTTCCTGTGCTCTGCAACCCCAGTAGGCGTCATCTTCACTGAAGGAAAACAAACCATAGAAATGAGATCATAAATTCACCAATATATTAGAGAAATTCTGTATGAAAAAAGCCAAGAGTCCAAGAAAAGAATTACTTTCTTACTAGAGGAGAGGTGGCTGAACCACACATAAACAGAAAACTCACAACTCATGGAAGGTGAGAGGAAAGAGGAAATGAAGGGGGACATTTCAAAGCTATAACTAGGGAGAGGCAATTGGCTCTTAACCCCAGGGCATCAGAATTTAGAGGGTGCTGACAGCACCTGCAGTCCTTCAACAAGCAGCTAATACCTAGTTATTAAGAATAATTAGTTAAAATGGGAAAATGTTAGATAGGGCTGGGATGAATTCCTTCCTGCTCTAACTTCACAGCACTGGTCTCCTGATGATGTCATTTATTCTCTGTTTACAGGAGGGTCCCTGCCCCTCCCTGTAGGGGACAATGTTCCTCCTTCATTCAAGGGCAAGCATTATATCTTGTGCCCTCTTTATGACTCCGGGAAGGTGAAATGCCCAGGTCATTACCAACCGCAGCCAGCCTCTGGATACCAAAGCCCATTGGGTGGAGAGCGTACTAGAAAAACAGCTCACTGATGACTCAAGTGATTCAGTGTCTCACCTTATTGATTCCCACCCAGCATGGGAACAGACCTCACTAACCAACATCAACTGGCTTAATAAGGGGCAAGGCAAGATTTACTGGTGCCATGTGCTTTTCATTAGGCAGAGTGAGGAGAGGGAAGGCAAAACGCTGACCTACCTAAATCATGGGCCATTGTGTCTTTTAGTCTGATGATGGCTGCCCAGCCAAGAAAGTGAGTAATAGGAAGCCATTGGAGACAGCCACAAGCCCAGGGCTTGTCAAGAGCATTAGAAAAACCATGAAAAGATTTCCAGTCACCATGGAACTCTTCCTTCTCCCTCCACCCAAGGAGGAAGGGGGACTCAACAAGCAAGGAAATCGAACCATCTATAAAGGGAAAGACTCCCCGGGTCCAAAGACGTGGCAAGCATCAGATTCATAGGTTCAGGAACTTAGAACCAGAAGAGAACACGGGGGCCATTTAGACCAACTCTTGTACAGAAGAAGAAACTGAGGCTGGAAAGTTAAGATTTCAGGATCATATAGCTAGTGGATGTCTGGGTTGGATTTGAACCCTGATCTTGACTAAAAGCCAAGTGCTCTGGCTCCTGTTCCATCTAGCAGCTTTTTGGAGGACAATTTTAATATCTCCCACAAAGGCCTTCCCAAAGAAATGGCGATAGAAATGGCTAGAAGCATTGCATGGTCACAGAAACACTTGGGACCTGGGACCACTCTATCACCAAAGGTGGTACCTGCTGGACAAAACCATCCTCCGGAAGGTGGCCTCTGCTGTCACATGTACTCAGATTTGGGGACGGTGAGGGTGGAGGAGGATGGAGGGGACAGCCAGAGGCACAGTCCATTCTATATTATGCAGGGAGCATGGCTCCTTATCCCGAAGGGCTCAATATGTCCCTTCCATGCCAGACAATGACAGCTTGTCGGAAATGAAAGGCTTTGGTCCTCCCATCTCTGCTGTCATGAGGAAGAGAAGGTTTAGAGTGGGGGACAGCTAGGTGGCGCAGTGGATGGAGCATCAGCCTTGAATTCAGGAGGACCTGAGTTCAAATCTGGTCTCAGACACTTAACATTTCCTAGCTGTGTGACCCTGGACAAGTCACTTAACCTCAGCCTCAGGGGGAAGAGAGAGAGAGAGAGAGAGAGAGAGAGAGAGAGAGAGAGAGAAGGTTTAGAGCGTTTGGAAAATGAGGCCGACTCTGAAGCATATTCCACTGTTCATGGTGGCCACAAGAGAGTCAAGGGAAATGTCACTCCCCCGAGATTTTCTCCTTTCTAAAATCCCCCCAGTGACCCTCAGCTCTGCTGCTAACTAACAGAGTGCCTGTTGTTGGCAAGGCCCTTTCCCTGCCTGACCTGGGTTTTCTCATCTGTAAAATGAGGACTTAGGTTATGTGATCTCTGATGTCTGAGACGGCCGGCTCTAATATCTGTGTTCTAAGGTCTCTCCCACCAGTGACTTTCTACATTCTAAGGTCCTTTCTTCCCCCCTATAACTTCCTATGTTTATATGGGCCACTTATAACTTTCTATATTCTAAGTTCTCTCTCACCAATAACTTCCTATAGTTCTTTGCACTTATAACTTTCTAAGTTCTGAGGTCTCTCCCACCTATAACTTCCTATGTTCTTAAGAACTTCTTATGTTTGAAATTCTTTCCCACCTATAATTTCCTATGTTCTAAGGTCCAGTACTCACTTATAACTTCCCATGTTCGAAGATCCTTCCCGTCTATAACCTTCAGTGTTCTAAGGTCTCTCCCACTGATAACTTGCTAAGTTCTAAGGTCCTTCTCATCTATAACTTCCTATGTTCTAAAGTCCTTCCCACTTATTACTTTCTAGGTTCCAAGTTCTCAATCACCAATAATTTCCTACAGTCTAAGGTCCTTTCCACTTTATAACTTCCTATGTTTTAAGGTCCTTCTCATCTACAGCTTCCTACGTTCTCAGTTCCTTCTCACCTATACTTTCCTATGTTATAAGGTCCTTCCCGTCTATAACCTTCAGTGTTCTAAGGTCTCTCCCACTGATAACTTTCTAAGTTCTGAGGTCCTTTCCACATACAATTTCCTATATTCTAAGTTCCCTCTTATCTATAACTTCTAAGGTCCTTCCCAGCAAAACTTTCAAAGTTCTAAGTTCCCTTCTACTTCCCATCTTACTTACCAAGGTCTCTCTCACCTATAACTTTCTAATGTTGTTTTCTGTGTTCTAATACACTCTATTTTATTCATTCTTCCAGTTCTGATGTTCTTTAATAGATAGAGAGCTAATTTTGGAGTCATCAAAAAGAAGCTTCTCCAACATACTGACTGTGTGACTCTGGGCAAGTCACCTGATTTCTCAGTACTGGGGACAACTTTAAGCCTCTAAATTCCAGAGCAGTTGATGAGGAAGTTTGTTCTCAAAAATCTACAGAAATTCCAATTCCGTGACCTTGGATCCAGCTCCAACATTCTGTCTTACATTTTAATCTTTTATGTTCTAAGGTCCCTTCCTGATCTAACACTCTATATTCCAGAATGGTTTCCAACCCTAACATTCTAAGTTCTCACTTTTCATGTTCTAAGGTACAGTGAAGGAGGAATGGGTCTAGTGTCAGCCTCTGACACTCACTGCCTCTACAACCCTTGACATTGCTTAACTTCTGTCTGCCTCAGTTTTCTTTACTATGAAATGGGATAATAATAGCACCTCCCTTCCAGGGTTATTGTATGAATCAACTGAGATAAAACATATAAAGCACTTAGCACTACTATGTGGCCCTTAGTAGGCACTTAATAAATGTTTGCTTCTTTCCTTCCCTCCCTTCACCTTGGATACTCCGTGTTCCAACATTTCACGTTCTAAAATACTTTCCAAGTCTGACATACTGTGGCCCAGCATTTGTGCTCTGTGGTTCCTTCCAGCTCCAACATTCTGTGATCCTGTGATTAGATTCCTAGGCCAAAGAAACAACTATTTTCTAAACCAAAGTTTCTTAAACTGTAGTATATTATAACCCCATATAAGGTCATGTAACTTAATGAGGGGGTTGCAAAATTATGATTTATTATCAATAAATGTTTGATTTTTATACCTATTTTATATACTATGTATCCAGGGTCACATAAAAAAATAGGTGAAAAGAGGTCATGAATGGAAAAAGTTTAGGAAACCCTACCCTAAACAATGTTCAAAGCTTTAATAAAGTAAAGGGTGAGCCGGACCTCAGAACTTCAGGAAAGCAGGAAGGAAGGGGGAAGGGGGAAGGGAGAAGGGGGAAAAGGGAAGGCAGAAGGGGGAAGGAGGAGAGAACCTCTGCACCCTTCCCCCCCATACCTTGAATGCTCTGTCTCCCTGTCTCCACCTCCTGGCTTCCTTTAAATCCCTGTCAAAAATCCCACCTCCCTGAAGAAGCCATTTCTGAGCCCCCCCCCCTTATTTCTGGTGTGCCCTGTTGTAGATTATCTTCCATTTATCCTGTGTCTCTCTCATTTGTGTATTTCATTGTCTGGGGGATTTTCCCTCATTAGACTGTGAAGTCCTTGACAGCTACAACTGTCTGTAGCCTTTCTTTGTACCCACAATGCTTAGCACAGTGTGGACATTTACGTATTTAATGACCGACTCATTGAACTAGAGTAAGGTCCCATAAGCAGAAACATTCAAGACAGAGGAAAGAAGGGGCTCTTAACCATCCTTGTGCCCTTGACTCTTTGGTGAAGAGTATGGATCCTTCTCAGAATCATGTTTTTAAATGCCTTAAATACACAGGATGGCAAAGGTTATCGTCTATTAGAATATCATTATCACAATGGTTTATGAACCCCAGATTAAGACCCTCCATTATGTAACCCATTTTCTGATTTCCTTTCAACAAAGCATTCGACCCCCACTTTTGTAACACGAGGAAATTAGTGTGAGATATTTTCTGCCCCTCATGGTAGGGGAATACTACCTTGTGATGACCTGCAGGTCTAAAGGGGTGGGAGACAGAGGGGACAACTTTCCGTGGGCACAAGGTGAATTGTCTGGAGGGAGGAAATGAAGAAAATCCTCAAAGAGATAGGCCTTGTGCATAATTGATCTGACAGAGCGCTGCCTACTCTATCATCATGGCTGAAATATGGCTCGCCTCCTGAGTAATAATGCAGCAAACGACCCCTTCTGTTAGGAGGCGGGTTTAATCAGGAAAGTTGCTGTCTCTGTCAGACAGAATGCATGACTCTCAAAACTAGGCCACCATCTTGAAGTTGGCACTTGCAAACCTCGGAATTCTGTAATCATTAGGAATAAGGGGCTTTCTTCTCTAGCAGGCTTGGTCCCCCTAGTTTCCTCCCAGCCTTGTTCATTCTACCACCGAAAGAGACCTCTTATCCGTCCCCTTCTCTCTCCTCCCACTATGGCCACCCTCGATTAGCCCTCGTTATCTCTTATTAATCAATTGATAAAGCATTTGTTAAGGACCCACTGTACTCCAGGCATTCTGCTGAACACCAAGGATGCCTGGGTGAGAATTTATGAGAATTTATGGAGGAACGGGGACAGCAGGGTGGCAGACGGATGGCGAGTCAGGAAAATCTGATGTCAGACATTTACTAGCTGTGTGGTCCTTGGCAAATCAGTTAACCTAGGAAAGTTAGTTTCCTAATCTGTAAAATGAGTTGCAAAAGGAAATGGCAAAATCCCACATGGGTTCACCAAGAGTCAGACATGACTGAAAAATACTAAACAACAGAAACAACTACAAGAAGATGAGTCTTATACCTTTAGCTGGAATGATCAACTCCCACTACCCCTCTCGATCCTTATTCTAGCCACATCAAACTTCTGGTCCCCCACTCTTTCAACTCTCTATCCCTAAATCTTAATAGGTTCATGCCATCTCTGGGTCCTGAAACCCCACTCATGCCACTGCTCATGTCTCTACCATTTGTGAGTCCCTTCCAGGCTGCAGAATCTAATCCCAATGGCGTCTCTTTAAGGACATCCCCCTGACCATCCGCCCCACTCCTACTCCCATGATGCAGCTGTTGCTTCTTCTTAACTGTAGGCTCCTGGAGGACAGAAGAAGTTTTACTTTTGACTGTATCCCAGTGCCTGGCATAGAGTAGGCACTAAATAAGTTCTTGTTGACTTTTTCTGTTGACTGATCATCCTCTTCAAGCTTCTCCTAAAGCTTTCCTTGCAGTTCCTCCTGAACACTTATCTCCTTCTTCCTTAAAACATTACTTGTATAGAGGATGCCTCTCTAGTTGGTAAACCCCCCCAAACACATCTTATGCCCATCTTTGTTCCTTGCATCTTGCTTTGCATGGAGCTTTCTACATCCTTGGGCTAAATCACCCTTACACAGAGGGCAGCTATCCTCCCTGAAGACCAGAAGAATAAGTAGGATGGGTCTAAAGGCTGCCAGCATCTGGGGCAAACTTCCTTCCTTCAGCAGCCCAGATCCTGTTATCCCACTCTCTCAGCCCTCCATTATACTGGGCTATCTATACATCCACCCTCCAGGTCATCCTACCATAGAGTCCTGGGAACCCTTCCTGCCAGCTCCCATGAGGTCAGACCATATGAAACTTCCTGACCCCTCTCCCAGAATGACTGACCCCGGACTAGCCTTGGCATTGACCCCCAATGCAACTATTCTTGAATGAATAAACAAATGAATGAAAAAAAATTATCAAATACTATGTGCCAAGTACTATGTTAAGGTCCAGAGATACAAAGAGAAAACAAGCTCATTCTTGGTCTCCATATAATTTGGCAAGATCTTCTCTAGAAGAGCTCCGCCAGCATGGGATGGAAAGGTTCAGTGGTCCTTAGGGTCGTAGCAAGGGCAGATGGCAAGGCCCGGGCTTGTCTGGGATATGTCATCCGGGGCAACTGGCAATGAATGCTCTAGGGTCTGAAGGGCATAGTGTCAGCTGGTGTGGAAAGGCCTTATGGGAGGGCAACTGGTAAGCGCCTCCATCTTACTGTGATATGGGCCTCCCTCTTACTGGAAGGCTTATAGGTAACTCCCAACTCATCAAAGTAAATAACCATATCCTCATGGCTGGAGGCCTGGGTCCATTAGGAGTCTGCTAAGGATTAACATTGGTCTGAGGGTCAAGGAGGCTTTGGGTCATTTGCATTTCTTCCTTCCTGACTTAGAGTTTCTAAGGCCTTAAGCCTTATTAAAGCCTCAAACTTGTCCAATGAAAAACTAGGTCAGTCAAGAAGCATTTATTAAGCACCTACTAATGCTAGTTTTTAAGGAAAGTGGTGCTGATTGGGGAAAAAAGCAAAAAAATAAAACAAAACTGTGTCCCATCATATTTAGAGAAGAAAACAGCCAAGTGATTGGACACAAACATGACTTAGGACACATTGGAGGTATTCTCAGAGTAGAAGGTACCAGCAGTGGGAGATACTGAGAAAGATCGGCCCAAGGGAAGATAGGAACGAAATGTTGGTCAGTCAGTTGGGCTCTCCAAAGAGCAGAGATGGAGAGAGGAAGGTGCCACAGTGGGGCCTTGGAGTCCACCTGGGCTTTAGGGGCTGAGATATGAATAATAATCAATTAAAAGAAACTGAAATCCAGTGGTCAGACAGGTAAAAGAGCCTTGAGTCATTGAAACCAAGGGAGGGAAGAATATCAATGAGGTGGGTCTTTGCCAAAAGCTGCAGCTCAACAAGGGAAGCCAAAAGACCTTTGCAGGAGAGAGGAGGGGGGAGAGGGAGGGAGGGAGACACAGAGAGAACAGAGACAGACAGACAGCAGGAGAGGGAAAGAAACAGGGGGAAGAAGAGACAGAGAAAGACAGAAAAGGAGACAGAGAGAGATTAAAAGAGAGGGAGAGAGCAGGAGAGGAAAAGAGAGAGGGAGAAGGGAGGAAAAGACAGAGAGAGAGAGAGAGAGAGAGAGAGAGAGAGAGAGAGAGAGAGAGAGAGAGAGAGAGAGAGAGAGACAGAGACAGAGACAGAGAGACAGAGAAAAGGGGAAGGAGAGAGAGTAAAACAAATGGAGGGGGAAAAAGAGGGAGGGAAGAAGGGAGGGGAGGAAGAGGAGAGAGACAAATGGGAAGGAGGAAAAGATCAGAAAAGAGAGGCAGAGAGGGGGGAAGGGAGGAAGAGGAGGGAGAGAGAGAAAAGGGGAAGAAGAGAGTAAAAGAGAGGAGTGGAAGGAGGGAAAGTGGGAGGGAGAAGGAGGGAGAGAGGAAGGAAGGGAAAGAGAGAGAGATAGAGACAGACAAGACAGAAAGAAAATGAGAGGGGGGAAGGGGAGAGAGAGAAGGAGGTAGGGTAGGGAGAGTCTCTCCTCAAGGAGAAGAGAAGATGATTGAAGGAGACACATCTTGGAGATTACAATTTAAAGCAGCAGGATAAATGGGAAGCCTCTCATTAACCTCCGTTATCAATCAAGCAGAACCATAGCCAGGGGACCCAGGATAGCACCAGGAGACCACAGAGCGAGGCCATGATTTAGCAGGACCAACCCGGGGAGCACTTGTGCCTTGGCTCCTGTCCCCCTACCCCCTGGGGCTTTCCTCCTCCCCTCCCCCTTCCAAACCCATTCTCGAGGCCCAGCTCAGGGCTCACCTTCCAAAGGAAAACTTGCCCGCTCCCTCCCGAGCCTCCCTATCCATGGCCTGGCCCTCCCCCTCAAAGTGTGACTGAGGACCACGGGAAGGAGGAGCCCTTCTGCTCCAACTCCCTCCTGCGCATGAGGAAACCGAGGTTCGGACCAAGTCAGCCCCTGGCCCCCAATCCCAGAGCGGCAAGTGTCTGAGGCGGGATCCGACTTGGGGCCCCCTGGCTCAGCCCAGGAGCTGTTCGGCCCACAGGGCCAGGGCTTATTTTCTCCATGGTCACGTGTGCACGTGCTTCTTGAGCAGAAGCACGTGGAGGATCGTCCTTGCCCTCAGTGCAGCAGCACCCTGGGAGCCATAGCAAAGCCTTGTGGGCTGATGACAAAGTACTTGATGATAACAGATTGACCCAATCCAGTCTACACAGCAGATCCTCCGCCCCGCCAGAGCCCCCTTTCTCCTAATCTTGTATTCCCATATCGTTTGTGTGTGTGTGTGTGTGTGTGTGTGTGTGTGTGTGTGTGTGTGGAGAGAGAGAGAGAGAGAGAGAGAGAGAGAGAGAGAGAGAGAGAGAGAGAGAGAGAGAGAGAGAGAGAGAGAGAGAGAGAGAGAGAGAGAGAGACAGAGAGAGAGAGAGAGAGAGAGAGAGAGAGAGAGAGAGAGAGAGAGAGAGAGAGAGAGAGAGAGAGAGAGAGAGAGAGACCCTCAGTACTAGATGAAGTTCCTGGCACATAGTAGGGCTTCCCAAGTGCAGGTTAGATGAATGAATCTGATCGCTAGCACTGTGCTTAGATCAGAGAACAAAGAGGCCACCCCAAACAAGGGACCAAATCAAACGGGGCCTGCCCTCCCAGAGCCAGCAGTCTCTTGGGGCAGAAGGGACAGGCAGGCCCTCAGAATTTTGGCGTTTTAGAACTATTTGGACAGCCTTCCAGCCACTGCCAAAGTTCGCCCACATCCCTGCGTGTGGAACCGGAAAATCCATTCGCTGCCACCTCTTCCACCCCTAGCCCCATTCTACAGAAGAAAAAAGTTGGAACTAAAAAAAAATAAATAAATAAAAAATGGACAGTCCAGCTGTGGTCATAAAGAGAGAGCACTCACTCTGGGCTCATCACTGAGGGCTTTACAAATATTAGAATCCAGGGCTCTTCTCCTAACAGCTCGAGTCTCTCTTTTCAGGGCTTCGGGTCAGCCTTCTGTGGAGGTCATTCATTCGTTCAACAAACCTTTCCTGTGAAGTGCCTACTTCATGCAAAGCCTTGGGCTGGCTTCCAGGGAAATGGGAAGGTGTGGTAAGACAAGGCCCCTGATCTCAGGAGGCATATCTTTAGATAGAAAAGTCCTTGCCAAGCCAGTACCAGGCACTTCCGGCCGCAAATGAAGGCAGGGCTTTCTCTCCTTTCACCATTTCCTATTTACCTTTTTATTGCTTACTTTGTATAAATTAGTTGGCATTTTGTCTCCTCCATCAGACTGGGAGCTTCTTAAGGACGGAGGAGGGACTATCTTTTGCCTCTTTTCGTATCTCTGGTGCTTAGCACATAGTAGGTGCTTAATGTTTATAATCTTATGGGGGGGACAACATGTAATAAAAAGCATCCTTTATAGTATGTTTATACAGCATTGCAAAGTGCCTTACTATGTAAATCTCAGAAGGGGGCCTGACATACAGTTGGTGCTTACTAAATGCAGTGGTTATTGATTTCTATTTCTGTATTATATATTTGGGTAACTTGGTGCAATATTCTGTGCTATTAATAGCTCAGGACAACCCAAATAGTGATGGAGAGATGGGATCTGAGATTTCTTTGCTACAAGGCAGCCCGGGTCAGAACGTTCTGTTACCGGTTATTTATCGGGAGTTGTCCAGAGTCCTGAGGTTAGGTGATTTTTTTTTTTTCCCGGGGCACCCAGGCCTCGCGGCTCAAAGGCAGGGTTTGACCCTTCTAGGCCAGCCTCTCACCAGGAACTTTGGGAAGGGGGGCACTAGGACCTGGGGAGATATGGCTTCTGCGGTGGGCCTTGAACGCCGCGAAGAGGGGAATTGAGCAAAGGGAGCCTGCTGCCAAGTTTGGCCACATCTAAGCGTCCCAGGGACTGCTGTGCTAGTACAGGAGAGGGAAGGAGCAGAGGGAGGGAGGAGGGACGGAGGGGAGCAGAGGGAGGGGGCTGAGCCCTCGGCGCTTTGCTCTCTGACCCCCCCCCCCCGCCCGTCTGGAGGTGAGGTGCCCGGGAAGGACGCGCCCCCCACCCCCACCCGGCCCGGCCCAGCCCGGGGCCCGAAGCCCAAAAGTGTCCGTCCGTTAAGGGGTTAAAGCGCGGCCTGGGCGGGAAGGCGGGGGGAGCGAGGTTCCGAGTGTAGAACGTCCCTTTTTACAGTAGGTGGTGTTATTGTTACACTTTCACACGGCGCCGCTAATTAAGCAGCTTCAAAGGCCGCCTCATTAAAGGCTCTCCCCGCTTCAAGGGCCGTGGGAGCCGCGAGGCAGCTCGGTTCCGGACCCGCCGCCCGGGCGCAGCCCGCGGGGACCACTGAGGCACGGCGCTCCCGCGTGCCCGGAACCCTCGAGGCCGGGGGCGGGGGCAAAGAGAGCCCCGCTGGGTCCAGGCCCCAGCCGCTTCCACAGCCCGCTTTAAATCCTTTTGTGGGGGCGGGCATCCAAGCCGGCTAAAGGGGGGCCTGCTTGGTGTTTGATAACACACACACTCACACACACACACACACACACACACACACTCACACACACACACACTCAGTCACACACCACACACATCACACATCACATACCACGTACACACTCAGTCACACACCACACACTCACACACACACACACACAAACCACGTACACTCAGTCACACACCACACACATCACATCACACACACAAACACCACATACACAGAAACACACCACACACACACACACCACATACACACTCAGTCACACACCACACACACACATCACACACACAAACACCACATACACACACACCACACACACATACACACTCAGTCACACACCACACACACACACATCACACACACAAACACCACATACACACACACCACACACACATACACACTCAGTCACACACCACACACACACACATCACACACACAAACATCACATACACAGTCACACACCACACACACACACCACATACACACTCAGTCACACACCACATACACACACACACACACACATACACACTCAGTCACACACCACACACACACACATCACACACACAAACATCACATACACAGTCACACACCACACACACACACCACATACACACTCAGTCACATACCACACACACTCACACACAAACACCACATACACAGTCACACACACAGTCACCCAAACTCACGCCCACACGCGCACCCCCCCCCTCCCAGCAGCACCTGGTGATGTGGGCCCACTGTAGCTGCCCCAGAGCTCTGCACTTGGCCCGAGTCCCGGCTCCCGGAGGGGCCGCAAACGTCCCGGAAGAGCGCTCCTCCCCCGCGGCCGCACAAAGCCGCCTTTGTCTCCGGCCCAGTCACGGCGGCCCAGACGGTGTGACCGGGAAGGACCCGGCCCTCGGGGGCCTCCCACTTCTCCAGCCGCGGCTCTCCCCCCTCCCTTAGAAACACTTCGCAGGCCCCCCTTCCTGAGATGCACACTCACACACACTCTCTCATTCTCACACACACTCCCTCACACACACACACCCATGCTCACATACTCATATATACATCTATACATGCACATGTGTGAGTGCATACAAATGGACATGTCCATGGGTGCATACACACAAATGTGCACACATATAATTCATGCACGTACGCACATAAACACTGTACACACCCATGCTCACATACACATGCACAGTTCCTTTCACCTCTCCATTAAACTAAGAGTTGGCAGATGCCTGCTTTAAAAAAAAAAAAAAAAAAAAACCGGTATACTGGTTTGGTTTTTGGTTTGGTTTTTTTGTTTGTTTGTTGTTTCTTTTGCTGAGGCAATTGGGGTTAAGTGACTTGCCCAGGGTCACACAGTTAGGAAGTCTTAAGTATCTGAGACCAGATTTGAACTCAGACCCTCCTTACTTCCGGGCTGGTATCTATCCACTGCACCACCCAGTTACCCCCTGTGTATAGTTTTTAAAGGAGGGACTCCATAATTGGATGCAAGATCACAGAGAAGGAAGAACAGAATTGGATGCTGCTGCTATCTGATTCCTGTCCCTGTGAGTCTCTTGCTTATCAGAGTCCTAGCTTCCCCACCTATAAAATAAGGAAATTGGACTAGGTGACCTCAAAGCTCCTTTCTACCTCTGACACTCCAAATTCAATATTCTACCACTCATCATTCTTTCTGGCTCCATGGTTTTGAGAATCTGTCCCATAAAACCCAATTCAACCAGTTTCCCCCAGGAAGCCTTCACCAACCACAAGGACTTGCAGCTATCTTTCACTCTTCTGAACACCTTCAGCACTTCCTGCAAGCACCTTTATCATCCACTTAATGATTAATTCTAATCGGTCAACAAGGCCAACTGGATGTCTGGTAGGGATCTCCAGCTCAACATTTCCCACACAGATAGAATCTTTCTCCCAGTCTGGTCCCTTCTTCCTAAGGTCCTCTTACTGCTGAAAGCATCATCCTTGTCCCCGGCACCCAAGCTCACCCCCTTGGTGAGTAATGGAATAGAATAGAGTAATAGAAACAGTAATAGAAAGTTAGAAAGAAGGAGCTGGATTAGGGGGAAATATATGTTAAGGAAGGGTGCATTATTTCTGTTTTAGAGAAGTTCGAAATGACATAGGATCAGAGATAATCTTTCATCTTCCATCTTGTTGCCCCTGTGACCCAGAAGCTCCTTTCTAGTTTCTTACACACTTTATGTATTTTGCTTTTATGGCAATTACCTATAATTATCTGTACATTCACACACACACACACACACACACACACACACACACACATATTATATGTACCTAATTATTTTCATGTTGTCTCTCCTGTAAAATATGAACTCCATGGGGATGGGAACCATGTTTTTGCCATTCTTTGTATATCTCCAGTGCTTAGTTCAATATCTGGCATAGGACATGCTTAATAAATACCTCTCGACTGACTAACAATCACAATACAGATTTGTGATATGTTGTTGTGTTATATGAGTCCTGTGTTGCTAGTTAAATTTCATAGAATCATTTACATTCTATAGTAAGCAGAATGTAACGTCAGTTTGTCTATCTGCTGCCCCTTCACTCCCTTTTGACTCCCAAAACTAAAGAAAAAATCTTTACACAAGCAAAAAGACTAAGTGCAACTGTATCCATTGTACAGATGAGAAAACTGAGACTTGGAGAAATGCCACGACTTGCCAAAGTCTTAAGATGTCTAGAGCATCTAATAGTTTACAAAGTACTTTCCATTCACTCTCTCTTTTGGACCTCACAACAACCTGGGGTAAAGGAGGTGGGTACTAGGATTATTATTCCCATTTTAGAGATGAGAAAATAGAGGCTCAGAATGGCTAATGCCATTCATAATCACAGCTAATAAGTAGCAGAGGCAGGAGGTGAAGGCAGGTCTCTTGTCTTTGCAAGTCCAGCATTCTCTCTGTCATATCAGAGGGGAAAGGGGGCTGCTTCCTTCTCCACAAGTTGGGGTGTGCGTGGGTGTTTGGTCAGCCTCCTCCAGAAATTTCTCAGGACCACCCTGGGGTGAGCTCGAGGCAAGAGCACTGAGCTTGGGGCTAGATAAGTGGCTCTAAAAAAGCTGGGAGCCCAGAGAAAGCTGCTGATCTTATGCAACAGAGCAGGAGCTGCCTTTTCCCACTGACAAGCTTAGCAAAGAGTTATGTCCTCCAAGGAGACCAAAGCCTTTTGTAAACAAGGTCTTATTGATGCATATAACTGGGTGGGAGGCAGGAAGTACAAGCTACAAATGCGAGCTTTTCCCCAAACATTCAGGGAGAATGCCTATAAAGTCTTCCTTCTTCTTGCCCACCTGGTAGATTTACCTTTATTTTCTTTTTGTTTTTTTAAAAATTACTTTAACAGTATTTTATTTTTCCAAACACATGCAAAGCTAGTTTTCAACATTCACCTTGGCAAAACCTTGTGTTCCAAATTTTCCCCTTTGCTTCCCCCTTCCTCAAGTCAGCAAGAAATCCAATATAGCTTAAACATGTGCAATTCTTCTAAACATATTTCCATATTTGTCACGCTGCTCAAGAAAACAGATTTACTTTTAACTTCCTATCTTAATATGGTGCTCATCCTCTCCCCCCGCTATTAAATGTTTTCTCTTTGTTCATTCCCTTTTCATAGAGCTTTGATGATTTCTTTGTACTGTGATACTCTCCTTTGTTGTTTTTATACATGTCTATATGTACATGTGTAATAGACTGGAACCATGATATCTTTTGTATAAGGAGCTTCTTTGACTTTCCATCTTGGACACTGAGAAAAGAAGGTACTTATCCAGGCTCACTTGTTAGTAAATGTCTAGAATGGATTTGAATCCCAAGCTTCCCAGCTCCAAATGCAACATGTTACCCACAGTGCCTTGCATTGGTCTCACAGATCCCCTGAAATCCACGGATTCTGTTTCTGAGCATGGGAACGATTGTGCATTAGGAACATTATTTTGGCAGCTATGTAGTGGACGGATTGGACAAGGGAAGAGATTGGAAATGGGGAGACTAGATAGCAGCCTGTCATAACAACTCAGACAATAGGTGATGACAGTGTAAATGGAGAGGGGGAGGCCAGATAAGAAAAAGGCTGTGGAGGTGGAATTGGCAAGGTTTGGCAACTGATTAAAACTATAGGTAAAGGGCAGTAAAGTGCCTATCATTCTGAAGTCACCAAGCTGGGTGATTAGAGGAAGTGTTTCTGCTGACAGAAATTGGGGTGTAGGGAAAGGGTTTAGAGAGGGAGGATGATAAGTGATTGCCTTTCTGCATCTAAATCCACCCAGAGTGTGCCTCGGTTGCCTTAACTGAACTCTCTCAAACTCATTAAATCTAACCTAAACTGCTACAGAGAACATCTCCATCTGAGCCAATCACTACTATATACCCATAAGGCCCATGGGGATTGGAATAAGGAGAAATCCTCTCTTCCTTAGCTGCTTGAGTCTCCTCCACAATGGGACTCCTCAGTGTACACTTACTCAACCTTCCCAAAGTTTAGTTCTTCTGGTTCCTCCATGGCTGTGGCTCATTGTTTTGCTCGTAAAGGGATCTATGGGTATGGGTGCCAACTCAATAAAACAAAAGGCATGAGCATTTTTAGAAAGAGAAGATGGGTTAAGATGCACTTGGGAGCCTTGGAGGTTAGAGGGAAGTAGAGACAATCTTCTGGGGGGATTATGGCTGAAATATATGTCCATCATACAGATGAGAAAACTGAGGCTTGAAACTATAAAAACCATACTGAGTGAGTGGCCTAGGGGCCATGACTAGGGTGAAAATATCATTGTTTTGACTCAGATCAAACCATACCTGAATTATATAGTTCAGTTCTGAAATGTGATAGAAAGGACATTGATGAACTAAAAAAATCTCTAGAAAAGGGCAACCAAGTCTTAAGTGATAAAACTTTGGGGATACCCTCTAAAACATATACAAAATATATACAAAATAGTTGGAGGAATGAAGGGACTCTGATAGCAATGGGAATCAGGGTTTCTTACATGTAAGAGGTGGTACTTGAGACCAGCCTTGAAGGGAGATCAGATACTAAGGGTGAACATTCTAAGCAGAGGAAGGGGATAGGGAGAGCTTCATAAGCATAAGTAAAAACACAGTGTGAGAGATGAAGCATCATATATGTAAAGCTGCAGGCAGGGCAGTTTGACAGGAATATAAAGTGGGAAGTGAAATTATCAGCCTGAGAACACAACTTAGAATCAGATTGTAGATGGGCTTTAATCACCCAAAAAAGGGAATCTATTTTATCCTTGAGGTATAAGGGAGCCATGGAATCTTGTGAAGCTTCTTTAAACAAATGAAAAAATGTAGATTGAAAAAGAAAATAGGAATAACAAGTGGGGCTAGAACAAGCTTCTTAAAGAATATTTTAGAATAGTGGGGTGCCTGACTGAAATATGGCATCATTTTTGGTTTGGAGATGAAGGAGGCATTGGAGCTCTTCGTTGCTTTGTACGTGGGAGTGATGAAGTCAGAAAAGCCCTCTCTCCTCTGGTTGAAGCAGCCCCAAATAATTCCAAAGGCATTGCTCCCTCTCCGCCATTCTCAATCGTTTACAAGTCAGTAAATGCTCGGGAGCTCCCTATCCAATGTATGAGGTTAATTAATAATATGTAAAAGTTTATAGTTGATACAGTATAATCTCATAAACATTTATTAGTATGCTAATGGAGAGTGATAGCCATGTGAGCATAAAATTAGACTTGAAGTTGATGTGAGGGAGAGAAATCACTGGCAGAGGAGCCGAGGGTCTCATTTTTTTATTGGCAGACATAATTCCAGAGGAAGGCTTATCTTCCCATCTCTACAGCCACATAAGAAGAGAATCACAAAAGGGAATCTGAGGCTCTTGGCCAATCCTAGTCTTGCTGCTCAGGCACTGTATGACCTTGGGCCATATCTGGTCCTCTTTCCTCAAATTCAATATAAGGAATTTATAAGAGTCTTTCCAGTTCTTTGAGTTCTAATTAGATAAAAGATTAATGATTCCCAAGATGTCTTTCTTAAACATTTTCCCTAAAAGAAATATTCTAGGTAACACAGTGAATAGAGCTTGGGGAACTGGAATCAGGAAGACCTGAATTCAAATCCAGCCTTGAATACTTCCTAGCTGTGTGACCTTGGACAAGTCACCTAAACCTTTTGACTCAGTTTCCTCATCTATAAAATGAGTTGGAGAAAGAAATGGCAAATCACTCTAGTGTCTATGCCAAGAAAATCTCAAATGGAGTAATTAAAAACTTAAACATGACTGAAAACACAAAGTTATTATTAGTATTCTCATTTGGATCTGAGAAATGGAAGGGAACACAGATGCCATTTAGTCCAATGCAACCCATTCCAGTAGTGAACAACTCATCAGTGATGAATTTTTCTTGTCTTCTTTTATCGCTTTCATCTACTACTCCTACCTCTGCCCTCTATGGTCAAATAGGACAAGTATATTCCCTCCTCCCCATGATAGCTCTGTCCTTGAAGACAGCTCCCCATGGTTTCTGTTCTTCAGCTGAACATGTCCAGTTCCTTCAATGAATTCAGAAAATCTGTTTACTAGATTATGACCTTGAGGGGGTGATTTCCCCTCTCTAGGGACTTAGTTCTTTATCTATGCCTAGATCATTTATCTTCTCTTAGCCTAGATCATTTTTAAGACCCGTTCCAGCTCTAAAGCAACTTTGGTACATAATTTTCACCATCATTATCATAGCATTTATATATTGCTTCCTCTGTGCCAGGCATTGTGCAAAGTGATTTACAAATATTATCTCATTTGATCCCCACACCACCTTGAGAGAAATGTTATTATTATCCCAATTTTACAATTGAGGAAACAGAGGCAAACAAAGTTTATGACTGGCCTTCACAGCTAGTAAATATCTGAAGATTTGAACACAATCCTGACTCCAATAGCCATTATACTACCTGTCTGCCTGCCACATAGGTGCTTAATAGCCATGTGCCTTGGCAAGTCAGAATGTCCCTGAAGACCTCAGCTCCAAATTTATAATTCTGTAATCCTATGAAAATTCCCAATCTCTCTGTGACTTGGATAACTTATCTATAAAATGGAAGTAATACTCATAACCTCTCCTCTGGATCCTCAATCCTTCTCATTCTCAACAATGATTACTTTAGACATGGTCCTCTTTCCTCACTTCCCCATGACTGTGACATGGCAGAAAGCTCCAGATTCTGTATCTGAGGACACAGGTTCGGTTCCCAGCTCTCCTATTGTGAATGGTATGCTCACTTTGTGCCACAATTTGCCCATCTGCAAAAAAAAGGTGATGTGTATAAATGCAATTCAATGAGCAACTATAAGTCTTATGGCTGATGCTAAATCTCATAAATAAAGAATAATTTGTTTCCTGGGTTTGAGGAGACACAGCATGACATCATGAATAAGCAGCTGGTTTTTTGAGGTGGGGATCCTTGGATTCGGGTCCTACCTCTGACACATTCTGGCTGCAGGGCCCTGAGCCTCCTCGGGGGCCTCAAAAAGACTTTAATCTATAGAGCTAATGCAGAATATCATTGAGAGAGCAAATTCCTAGCCCTGAGATCCCTAAACTGATTAAATCCTGGGTCCAATCAAGTCCAGAGTCTTTTGATTACATCATGCTAAAGAACAAAATCCTTAGATCATTTTGAAACCATCGATTCCAAAAGCATTTATTAAGACAGAAACAAGCTAATCCTAGCCCAAAAGGAGTTCAGTTTCTGATAGAAGAGATACAATATAAAAATATATGATTGCACAGAGAAAAAATATGTGAAATTGAAACAAAGTGATTTCACAGAGAGGAAACACTAACAATGAAAGGCAATCAAAATCATCAACATTTCCATAATGCTTTATGGTTTGCAAAGTGCTTTATTCATTATTTTTATTCCCTTATCTCATCATTACATTGTATCATGTCACTATTACCTTCAGTGATTACGTTATCTCATTGCTCAGGTATTGGCCGAAGGGATTCCAAGGGCTGAGGAGAGGCATCCTGGGCTAAAGCAGAGGTATTGGAGATAAAAGGTCATATCTGGAAAAGAGAGGGAACATCGATTATATGAGAAGGAGGATTTGTGGTCAGTCTGGAAAGATAGGCCAGATCGGGGCAGACAAGTCAAATGCCAGACAAGAAATGTGTATTTTGAAAGCACTAGGGAGTCATTGAGGTTTACTGAGCACGTGAGTGATGTGGTCAGCTGGGAGCCTTAGGAATGTTCCTTTGGCAAGCTGGATGAAGAGGGGAGAGGCTGGATGCAAGGAGCCCACTTTAGCACAAAACAGTTAACAAACATCAGGGATTATTAGTTCAATGTACGAGGAAGGGGCTGCACATTGAAATCCTGCTCCTGGAGTTAGTGTTCAGAAGGTCCCCCTCTTCCTGGGCTATCTGCAAATCCACATCACAGAAAAGAAGGGCTGGGCTCTGCAATGCAGATGCTGCTGGGACCGTATTTCTGCCTGAGCACGGATGGACTTTCTCTTCTTCTCTAAAAATGGCATCCCTCTCCCTATGAATGTCCTAACCTCTACCCATGTGGCAGCTCTCACTGGAATACCTTGTCCTGAAGGAGGAGAGGAGACCCCTGAGACTGCGGGGGCCCCTCTGGAACCCCTCTGGGGTCTGCCTGACCTGCTCAGGAGGAAGACCAAGATCCCTCCTCTCTGCTGAGGAAGGCACTGGAGGAGCTCTCAGCCAGCAGCGCCCTCCCCCCCCCCCAACTTCACAAGGAATTCAACAATCCCACATCTAGCAAGTAAATTGTCTCATAAAACTTCCCATTGATTTTAGCTGGATCCTTATACATTCCCATGAGGCCAAATTGCTTTTAGTATGATTAATAACCCTGCCTCCCACAAGACCCAAGCTCAGGCTTGCTCTCCCTTCTGCTCTCAGCTTTCTCCTCTCCCTCACTCCTCTCTTCTTCTCTCCCTCTCTCTCCCCATCTCTCTGTCCATTCTCCTCACCGCATCGCTGCTCAAGGGTCTATGTCAGGTGCTGAGGTTACAAAGCAGGGCTTGCACTTCTTTTTGTAACTTTCCTTCTCTTTTTCTTCTCTTCCCCTCTCTGTTTTCCTTTCTTTTTTGCTTTTCCCTTCATTCTTGCCCTCTTCTTTCTGTATCTCTGATTCTTTCTCTCCCTCCTTCTCTCTCCTCTCCTTTCTTCTCCTTTCCCCTCCTTTCCCCTCCTCTCTTTTCTCTCTCTCCTCTTTTCTCTTTTCTTTTCTCCCCTCCCTTCCACTTCTCTCCCCTCCTCTCTTCTTCCTTTCTCTCCTTTCTACTCCTCTCTTCTCTCTCTCCCCCCTCTTCCTCTCTCTTTCACACAAACACACACATCTGTCCCTCTTTCTGTGTTTCTATTCCCTCTTCTCTGGCTCTCCTTTTTCTCTTGTCCCTCTCTGTTCTTCTCTCTCTCCTGCTCTTTCCCCTTTCTTACTGTCCTTCCTGCTTTTCTCTTGCTTGCTTGTCCTTCAGCTCTCTCTGTCTGCCCTCTTCCTCTTGTTTCTCTCTTTATGTATCCATGTCTCCCCCACGCCAGCCCAGCACAATAGGCTCACTCTCTTGCTCCTTAAGCATCCAGCTAACCATTTCCCTTGTTAGAAAAGTTTGGGCCTGTTTTCTTTTGCACTGTGTTTTTCACACTTATCTCAAACCTGGGCAATGAGCTCTCTGACCAGAATTTTCCCTGGAAAACATTCTGTGGGAGCACCAAAGTTCACATGACACAGTAAGAGGACCTGGAATCCATCAGGCAGGGGGTGACAGGTGGGGTCGGCCCTAAACAGCCAAACAAGTCCCTTTCCAAGCATTCGTCCCACTAATCTGGGTGCACTGACATGCCTTGGAAATGCCCCTGACATCAGCTAACTCAGATTCTGAAACATCAAAAAAGGAAAGAGATTCCCTTTGTTCATGAGACAACAAAGTAAGAGGAAGTTCAACTTCCTGAACTTCTAGAAGAAACAAATTCCCAAAGAATATAAACCCAAAGTGGCCCGGATTGAATTGATCCAAAGCCAAGGCCCACACTCCTGGGTTTTGACCTGCATGGGGGAAAAGAATAGGATTTTGGGGGAACTGACGTCACCTCATTGAAAATCTGTCATTTGACCAGCCCTTTGGTTGTGCTTAATAAATGCTTCTTGCCTTGACTGATGCAAAGGCACAAACTTAGTGAATGAGAATACAGAGTCATCAAATACCCAGAAGTTGCTGACTTTCCAGAATGCTTCACGTTCCACCATCTTCCCACAAGCACTATATGGCTCACCTCCTTTGCTTTTCCCTTCCTCTCAGACTACCCAACTCAGGTTCTTAACTTAGTGTTCCTGGATCTCTACCTTCTGAAGGGTACATGGGAGATTTCAGGAGAATAATTATGTCTTTATTTCAATATAATTGACATCTTTTGTGATCCTACTTTATCTTATTATTGTGTTCCCTGTTTTATGTTATGGATTCAAAAACTTTATTCTAAGACAGGATCCATAGACTTTTACCAGACTCCTTAAGGGGTCCAACACCCAGAAAAGGTTTAGAAGCTCTAACCTAAAGCTGACCCATTCTTCAAAATCCAGCCGAAGCTTCAGTTTTTCCCTGAAGCCTTCCTGCCTCCCTCCTATCCTCCCCACCTTCCCCATGGCTGTCCCTTCCTTCTTTTACCTCCTATAGGGCTTATTACCTACATCTGAGCATCTAGAGTATTCTGCTCTTGAAGCAACTATATGAGAAAAAGTATGTGAAAGGCTGACCTCAGAGTTGAGAAGAATTGAGTTCAAATCCTACCTCTGATGCAGACTGGACTTGATGAAAGGCAAACTACTTACTACTACTACTACTACTACTACTACTACTACTACTACTACTACTATTACTACTACTACTACTACTACTACTACTACTATTACTACTACTACTACTACTACTACTACTACTACTACTACTACTACTACTACTACTACTACTACTACTACTACTACTACTACTACTACTACTACTACTACTATTACTACTACTACTACTACTACTACTACTACTACGGTAGTCCCAACTACTACTACTTAGTAGTTAGGACTACTGTCCCAACTCTAATATTGTAAATTGGAAGGCATTGGTAAAGGGTATTTTCTCACCAGGATTTTCCCTGTGTTGACAAAATTATAGTTCTGAAGTCCCATTTCTACCCCACTCATACAAATATCTATCTATCTATCTATCTATCTATCTAGCTATCTGTCTATATATATATATATATATACATATATATATATATGTATATATATATATGTGTGTGTGTGTGTATATATGTATGTATGCATGTATGCATGTATGTATATATGTATATGTATATAATAAAAATTCTAGATAATTTTCAATGTGGAATGGTCAGCATTATTAGACCCACTCTTACAATCTACTTCTGAATTAGAATAGGGCTAGACTCATAAACTGAAAACTGAACAGCCTTTCTCATCACACAAAGGAGGAAACAGGAGATGCAATGACTGTTCTAAGACC
Source organism: Sminthopsis crassicaudata (assembly GCF_048593235.1). Classification (NCBI taxonomy): domain Eukaryota; kingdom Metazoa; phylum Chordata; class Mammalia; order Dasyuromorphia; family Dasyuridae; genus Sminthopsis; species Sminthopsis crassicaudata. The sequence continues at coordinate 15,055,760 of NC_133620.1, read as the reverse complement.
ACACAACTGATTTGTCAATGCGATTGGGAGAGGGGCTTCTAATACCTACTTCGGTACACTTTGACCTTCACAATGGTTGATCCGCCATCTTGAATAATATCTCTATAACCCAAGCACGTGCATGAGAAGCAAAGAGATGCACTGGAAAGAGACCTAGTGTTAAAACTCAAGAGACCTGAGCTCAAACCCTACTTCTAACACTTATTGTGGCTCTGAGAAATAAATTCAATTTCTCTAAACCTTAGCTCCTCCTCTATTAGAAGCCTCTCTCCCAATCCCATTAACAAATCAGTTGTATGGTCTTAGAACAGTCATTGCATCTCTGTTTCTTCCTTTGTGGGATGAGAAAGGCTGTTCAGTTTTCAGTTTATGAGTCTAGCCCTATTCTAATTCAGAGGTAGGTTGTAAGAGTGGGTCTAATAATGCCTACAATTCTTTTTTTTTTCCACATTGAAAATTAAATAGAATTTTTATTATATACATATATATATATAAGTAGATAGATAGATAGATAAATATTTGTATGAGTGGGGTAGAAATGGGGATGCTATATTGGCTCTTAAACAACATGGGATCACAGATGGAAAGCTGAAAAGTTCCTCTTAGGCTTCTTTACACAGATGAAAAAAAGGTCTAAAAAGATTGCTGTGGGAGGAAAAGCAGTATTTGGTCTTAATTTATTATTTAAATTTTAAAGTCTTGTCATTATATTTCAAAAGAATTGGTCCAGGTCTAGGGCTATCTCCAGAACCAAGTTGAGGGTGACCCCACAGCTGATCTAATTGCACGTCAGAAAGATGGTGTGAAGATAGCCAAAATATAAAAGGATTTGACTGAAAAATTATTCATGATTGTGGCTGAATGTAAACACAGCTGTCATTCAAACCCTAATAATGATGACTTTTACCCGGAATAATAATTACCCCGACTCCTCAGTGAATTACATCACTCACAATTTCCTACCTGGTCTATTTCTGAAGTTCTTGGCTTTGAGGCCAATAACCAAAACATGTTCCATGCATTCGAAGGGAGATATCTGCCATCACCTCCTTACTGGAAGGGGGAACATAGCAGAGAGCTTAGCTTCTCAGGAAGCCCTGGTTTCGAGTCCCTGCTCTGATGCAAATAGCTGGGTCGCCGGAGAACCCACGTCAGAGCCTCCGTTCTCTCATCTATAAAATGGAGTTTATAATCCTTTTACCCCCTGGTACCTCATAAGTAGGATTTTCTTGAGAAAAGTGTTTTATTTATTAGAAATACAAATTTATATCATCATAATATCAATATTCCAATATCTTCTCTCTTTCCTGGATGAGAATATAAATCCTGGGGACTGTCCATATGAGCAGATGACCAATCAGGGACCTGTTTTGGCATGATTCAAGCTGCAGAGGAACACAATGTTACTTTATGCTACATTGCATTGTATTATCTTATATTGAATTACCTTATGCTACATGATCCTATATGATGCTACATTTTGTTATAATATGTCACTTTATTGGTCACTTCTCCATTCATAAAACCACAGTCCTGGTTCGGACCCTCCTAACCTCTGCCCTAGATTATTGTAAGAGCCTCCTCATTGAGATTACTGCCTCTATCTCTCTTCTTTGCAATCTCCTCCATTCAGCTACCCCAATAAGGATCTTAAAACACAGACAGATGTCACCATGTTACTCCCCTCCTCAAGATGCCACAGTGGCTCCCTATGGCCTCCAGAATAAGGTGAAAGTTTCTGTTTGTCACCTCTAGCCATTCACAATATGACTGACAGCTCTCTTTCCAGACCTATCACATACTACTTCCTCTTGGATACTCAACAATCTGGCCACACTGAGCTTTTTACTATTCCTCAGATACCACATTCCCTCCATGTCTTTGTGACCCCTGCCTTACCCAATTCTGGGGTGCCCTTCCTCTCCTCTCTGCCTTGTAGAACCCCTAATTTGCTTCAAATCTCCCTTCAAGGGCCCCTTCCTATACATTTCCCCCCAAGCACTGAGGTATCCTCCCTTTCTCTTCTGCCTCTTAGAACTCCTAACTGACTTCCAAGCTCCTCTCAAGGGCCACTCCCTTTACAATTCCCTCTAGGCACTGGGACTAATTTTTGAGGGTGAGAGTATTTCAGTCTTGTCTTGGTACTCCCAATAGCTGGCACATAATAAACCCCCATTAAATGCTTGTTGACTCTCAGTTGATAGAGCAGCAGCCCTGAAGTCAGGAGGATCTGAGTTCAAATATGATCTCAGACACTTAACATTTCCTAGCTGTGTGACCTTGAGCAAGTCACTTAACCCCAAGTTTTGCCTCAGGGAAAAAAAAAAGCTTCTAGTCTCAGAGAGAGCCTCAGGAATCCCCCCAGAATCTTGCCCAGAATCACACAGGTTCACGTTTGAACCCAGTTTTCCTCAGACTGTGGCAGAGTGATTTGTCCACCATCACATAAGGAATGGGGCCACTTTCAGAACAGGTTCTCTGTTTGCAAATTCAAAGCTCAGCCCAACGTACCCACTGCCTACACTTAGAGAGCGACAGTTGGGAAAACCCTTTTAACCACTCCTGACCCTCCCTTCTCTCCCCATTACCCACTAGGTCCCCCACCCACTAGCCCCGCTACCCCAACTCAGTGAAAATTCCCACACCCCACATCCTTTTGTCAAAGATAATTTTTGTTGAAAGGCACTGCCAGACGTGAGACAAGTTGGCCCAGGAGATTAGCTGTCTCCACCCTAACTGAAGCTTCATTCCAGCCTCAGCACCCACTGGAGGAAGATATTCCAGGCTCTCAGCCCACAGGTAGCTCAGGTGTTATCTGACCTTTCACCTTCTGGCAGGAAATGAGAGATACTAGGGAAGAACTAAAGGAAGGAAGAGGAGGGAAAGGGGACTCATAGAAAGAGGGAGGGAGAGGAGAAAGAGACAGAGAGGGGGGAAGCAAGAGAGGAAGTGAGCCTGTAACCTTTCCAAAGAGTTCACCAGGCCTGGGCACATGGGGAACTGCTTGCTTTCCAAGAGAATCCTAAAACAAAACTGAAATGATTAGGGAACCTTTGAGGTATCAGGAGATTGTTCTCAGATATCATGATGGAGGGAGGTCAGAGAGATGCTCTGGTGGCATCTGGGCACCAATGTGGTAAAAGTGATGTGAAAGTGAGGAGAGAAAGAGAAGGAGGAGGAAAGGGGGAAAAGAAAGAAAGAAAGAAAGAGAGAGGGGAGGGAGGGAAAAAGAGAAGGAAGAAAGGGAAATAGATAAAGGAAGGTAAGAGAAAAAGAATGGAGAAAGTAAGGAAAAGAGGGAGAAATGAAGCAAGGAAAGAAAGAAAAAGGAAGCAAGAAAAAGAGGAAGGGATAAAAGAAGCAGGAAAAAGTGGGTGCTATCATTATTCCCATTTTACAGTTGAGAAAACTGAGGCAAACAGAAGCTAAGTGAGTTGCCCAGAGCCAAGCAGTCACTGAGTGCCTGAGGCTATAGGCTATCAGGTGATGGCACCTTCTAGATGGACTATTCCACAAGCCAGTGATTCTAATATAAGCTCTACAAAATCTTCCCTGATTTACCCCCATTCAGAACAGTTCACCCCAAACTCGGCATCCTTATTAGTCTTCCTTGAGCTATAACCATGTCTCTATTCCATTACTGAAAATTCCTCGAGGTCAGTTGTGGTTCTAGTCCCATGCTGACTATCTTCAGTATTACAAAGCAGAGGGTCACTTTGTGAATGCTAAAGTTTGTTGGTCAAAAAAGAAACAAAAGGAGCAAAGGATTGTTGTTCAATGGTTTCAGTCATTTCCTACTCTCCATGATCCCATTTGGGGTTTTCTTGGCAAAAATACTGCAATGATTCGTCATCTCCTTCTCCTGCTCATTTTACAGATGAAGAAACTGAGGCAGAGAGAGTGAAGTGACTTGCAGAGTCACTAAGTGTCAGAGGGCACATTTGAACTCATAAAGATGAGTCTTCAGCATTGTGCCATCTAACTGCCCTAGCCAGATTTCTAAAGAGTGATTTTATTATGATGAAGAAGACTTTTGTTGGGAGGTCTGTTTTACAGTCTCCTTTCCTAACTGACTTTCTTGGTCCTCTCTCTCTCCTCCTTGCCACTTCCCACTAATGAGAAAACCAATTCTCTGATAATGGTCAATCGGAGTTCAGTCTGTCCATTTTATAAATCTGTTTTTGTTCTAAACAGATTTATAAAATGGACAGCAGCAACATCTCAGATCTTCCCTTAGCAGAGAATGAGTTTTCTCATTAGTGTAGAGGGCAAGGAGAGGAAGACCAAGTCATCCCATTAGGAAAGGCTGTAAAACAGACCTCCCAGCAAAAGTCTACTTGATCATAATGAAGTCTTTCTTTTGATGCTTCAGAAGGCACTTCAAAATCTTGCCCAAGGTCACGTAAGCAGTTAACAGAAAACCTAAGACAGGAACCCAGTTTCCCTGACTTCTAAGAAATATCCTTCTAACACCATCACACACTGTGGAAGTAAATTGTTTACTAGAGCCAGTCTTTTTTTATGAGTAAGTTACACTTTATTTAACAAAAGAGAAATACACATTAGAGCAAGAGTGAAAGAAATAATGTGACTTAGGTTCAGCCTAGGATCTTGCCTGAAGTCTTACCTAGTATTATAGGATCATAGAGTCTGAGGTAAAAGAGATATCGCAGGGCATCTGGTCCAATTTCCCCTTCTCTCTCTCTCTCTCTCTCTCTCTCTCTCTCTCTCTCTCTCTCTCTCTCTCTCTCTCTCTCTCTCTCTCTCTCTCTCTCTTTTTCCCCTGAGGCAATTGGGGTTATGACTTGCCCAGGGTCACACAACTAGGAAATGTTAAGTGTCTGAGGTCAGATTTGAATTCAGGTCCTTCTGACTTCAGGACTAGTGCTCTATCCACTGTACCACCCAGCTGTCCCTTTCCCCTCATCTCAATCTGAAGGTTTCCAGAGCCAAAATGAAGAACTTATTCTGTTTCCATAATTCCTGAGAGTCAAAATTTTCATGGACTCTCATCCTTCCTCTATGTATTTCTGAGCTATATATGACTGACTTAAAAGATTTCTGTAAAAAAGGCTTTACACTATTCTTAGTCCATCTGAAATTCACTTGGGAACAGGGAGAAAGGTGTCCTTAGTCACCACTGAAGCACCCAAACTCATTCAATTATTTTTTGCTTGTGTCTTGCTGTAAGGGATTTCAAGACCCTTTAGTCCATCTTATTACAGATGAAGAAACTGAGTCTCAGACAGGTTAAGTGTCTTGCCTACTAGACAGGCAAATATATAATTCTAATATAAGTGCCAGAAAGTCTTCCCTGACTTCCCCCCATTCAGAACAGATCACCCCAAACTTTGAATCTTTATTAGTCTTCCTTGAGCTATAACCATGTCTCTATTCCATTACTGAAAATTCCTTGAGGTCAGTTGTGGTTTTAGTCCCATAGATAGGACTGGAAGCCAGATCTCTTCTTTCCATTGTGGTAGGCAGCCTCCTGTGACCTCTAAGATCTCTTTTTGATCTGTTCTCTAGTATGAAAATATGCTTTGGTAAAGAAGAAAGTGGGCAAATAGGATTAGAGATTTTTTAAATCTCATTTTATATTTCTTAAACCAGCATGGTTCGCCCATCATTATAAGGGACATCCACCAATTCCCTTCAATCCCCAAGGGGTCACACATGCCACTGCCCCACAAAAGGAAAACCTAATGTTCCATGCCGGTCTCGTTCAAAGTTTTCATTGGGCCGGAGGGTGACGGAAGTGAGATTTCTCATAAGTTTTATTTTCCTCATAAATTTGTTCTTTTCAAACCTCTCTAGTGGAGTTGAGTGAGCGTCAGCAGAAAGGATAGTGGGATTGCAGAGTATGGGAGGAGGTGAGAGTCCCTTCTCACCCACCTTGCTGTGAAGGTTTCCATGGACTCATTTCCCCCTGACTCCAATAAAGAGTGGCTTTCTAAGCCAGTAGAGGGGAAAGGTCTGGTTTCCATTAGGGCATCTTTTGAAAGAAGTATTTAAAAATAGCCTATAAAAATAATCCAATAAAAGCCCCCAAGGTGTGAATGGCTGCCATGATTTCTGTTGGGAAAAATTTCCCTCTATATCTTCAGGAAAGGTCTTAGGGGAGAGAGAAGCCCTTTCTTTTTGAGGGGGAAGGGGAGAATGTTTAAGAGAGGAATCCACAGGATTAGTCTCACCCGATCATGTTCGGGTTTAGCACGGGCTCAGGCAGGGAAATTGGAGGCTTTGGATTATCAGAGCTGGAAGCTCATGTTACCCTGCTTGGCTACATAGAAATCACACTTTTTATTTTGCCTTTAATCCGAAAGGTCGTCAGAAAGGTTAGCCTTGGACACAAACGATACTTTGTGGTCTAGCTTCCAGACAATTATCAACTCATAAATCTTGGTCAGATGGTAATGAGAGTATAAGGCATAATAGGATTCAGCCCAGACAAATTGAGTCTGAAGGAGAATAGAATTCAGGGGCTGGGCTGAAGACAAAAGGAAGGTGATTCAGGGGGGTGGAATCCAAGCAGCCTCCCCGTAAACCCTCTGGATTTGCCCAGAGATTCTTCCTGGTTCTTCTGTCTTTGGATGTGTAGACGGATAAGATGCCAGGGAGCTCTGGGTACAGAATGGATCATCCAAGTAACAGTAATAATACTCCAAAGGCAGAAAGGCATGATGGGAAAGGCTCTGGGGAGTCAGTTCAGCCGCAGCTCCGTCACAGCTGACTGGGGTGGTCCTCAGCCACTCCCATTGGTTCTACCAAGGTCGGTTTTCTGATGTATTAAATGAGGATGCTAATCTCTGTCCTAGTTTTCTCAGAAAGTAATGATCAAGGGGCAGCTAGGTGGTGTGGTGGTCCTGAAGTCAGGAGGACCTGAGTTCAAATATGTCCTCAGACTCTTAACACTTCCTAGCTGTGTGACCCTGGACAAGTCACTTAACCACAATTGCCTCAGCAAAAGGAAGGAAAGAAGGAAGGAAGGAAGGAAGGAAGGAAGGAAGGAAGGAAGGAAGGAAGGAAGGAAGGAAGGAAGGAAGGAAGGAAGGAAGGAAGGAAGGAAGGAAGGAAGGAAGGAAGGAAGGAAGGAAGGAAGGAAGGGAGAAAGAAAAGGAAAGTAATGATCAAATGAAATGTTGCATGGGAAAAGTAAATCAGAAGGATTTCTTAAGGATGCAGTATACTTCAATTCATGAGAAACATCATAACACAATGGGAACACACACACACACACACACACACACACACACACACACACACACACCATATAATCTCTCTTGGAATTCTCATAAGCATCCTCTGACATAGGTCCTATTATTTTTTTTTTATTTTTTTTTTTTGAGGCTGGGGACTAGGAACCTATGTTTCTCATGAATTGAAGTTCCTAGCTAGGAAGTGTCAAGTGTCTGAGATCAGATTTGAACTCGGGTCCTCCTGAATTCAGGGCTGGTGCTCTATCCACTGCGCCACCTAGCTGCCCCTAAGCTAGAAGTATTCTTTTTTTTTTTTTTTTTTTTTTTTTTTTTAATTTTAGAGGCTGGGGTTAAGTGACTTGCCCAGAGTCACACAGCTAGGAGGTATTAAATGTCTGAGGTCAGATTTGAACTCAGGTCCTCCTGAATTCAGGGCTGGTGCTCTAGCCACTGCGCCACCCTAGCTGCCCCAGCTCATAGGTCCTATTATTATACCCAATTTATAGATGAAGAAACTGAGTCTGAGAGCATCTAATTTAGTTGTTCCTGATCACCTGACACCCAGCATCCATTGCATTAGGAATCCTTAATATTTTATATGTGTCAAGGACATTCTGGTAAAACCTATGGGCCCCTGATTAAAAAAAGATGCCTAAATATGGAAAATAAAATTCATAAATTACAAAGAAAATGAGAAGTGAGTCAGTATAAAGGTTTTTTTTTTTTCTATCCAAGTTCAGAGACCCCTGGAAATCTCTCCACAACAGGAGATCCTGGACTAGGAAGCCCTGTAGATACTGAGATCCTGGACCTCCCACAGGTTTGTGATCATCTACAAGGGGAGAATAAAGAATAAGACACTAGGCAATATAAGGGTTACAAAACCCATAGGAGCAATAAAAAGTTATTTTAACCACTATATCTGAATTTCAATTAAAATTTATCTTAACAACTAAATACAAAAATAACATACTGAAGCTGTGTGTGTGTGTGTGTGTATAAAATGAATAAAACATCATCTCTGCCTCCTAGAATGTCACTTTCATTCAAGACTTAGCTTCTATATGTACCGATTTCTATTGGAGACTGTACCTGGTTTTCCTCACTGGAACTACTAGTGCCTTCCATTACCAAGGTTACCTTTTGTCTCTGTTTTCTAGGTGCTTATTTGCATTTTTGAATATGTTTATAGACATAGATGTTCTCTCCCCACTAATAAGAATTATAACAATAACAGTTAACATTCATAGAATTCTTCAAGATTTGCAAAGTGCTTTATAAAATTTTGTAATTTATACATTTAAATTTATATATAAATTTATAAATTTAAAGTTAAATAATTATAAATTTATAAAATTTATCTTTAAAATGGCCTTTTATGCCTCACAATGATACTGAGCGACACATGCTATCATTATTCCCATTTTACAGATTTGGAAACTGAGGTAAAGAAGTCAAGTGACTTGTCCAGAATCACACAGCTAGTGAATGTCTGAGGCAGATTTTCAATTCAAGTCATTCTGACTCCAAATCCAGAACTATTGCCAGGGTGCTTCCTAGTTTCCATTAGAATATAAGCTTCTTGAGGGCTGAAAATCTTGGCCTTTATATCTCCCTTCCCTAACCCAGTGTCTGGCATATAGTAGATTATTAGATGTGATTATAGATGTATAGATGTCTGGTTGATTAAATATGAGCAGATAGAAGCAAAGTTTGACATAATCACCCTTTTCAAGGACATAAGAAGAGACTATCAAGCAATTGTCCTCCAAATCCTAAGCAAAGGCAAGATGGCCACTTGTTGAGATGTAAAAAAGATGAATTTTCAAGGATGAGGTGGCCCTAATGGTGACCAAGCTTCTTGATCCAGCTCTGGGATTGTAGGATTCCATGAGAAGGATAGAAACTCAGAGGAAAATGAGACCATGAATGGTTAGATAAGGTTATGAGTCCTTGGGAAGAACAAATCACTGATTTATTAGCTGACTCAAAGTTTACTTCTCTGAGCAGTTGATGGTCTGTGCCATGTTCACTGACACATAGGATTATGGGATCCCAGATCTAGACAAGTGAGCATCTAATCCTAGGATTTTTAAACTGGGGTAGACAGAATCCAGGGGGTCTGTGAAGGCCCTGAGTGGTTGAATAAAGATGAGAGCTCTGGTCTGGGTCCAAAAGGCTGGGAAGTGCTTGGGGAGGCAGAGAGGGGGAGGGAGGGCCTTCTAGCTGAGAACCATGGCTTGGAGCAAACACAGGGAGACAAGAATGCACATGTCCAAGAGACAGTCACTAGACCGGTTTAACTTTTCGATTAGGATCAACAAATGTTTAAATGGCACTTAGTTTTTCCCATTTTCATCTAAATTTACCATTTTCTTTTTCCCATTTACCAGCAGCCTTTTCTACATTTGGATCAGCCCTGATTTGGCAGAGGGTTTTATTTCAGCTGTGTAGCCCCATGCACGATGAAAGAAAAGCTAGTTTGGGAGCCAATTTGATTTCAAATGCCAGCTTGTCCACTTACTGTTTGGGCTACCTTAGAAACCACTTGAGCCTCAGTTTCCTCATTAGTAAAATTAGATTATTAGACTAGATCAACAATTCCTAATCTTTTTGGCAGTCCGTTGAAGTCTATGAACCTTTCTCTGCATGATTTTGTTTTATTTTTTATTTTGAATAGCTTATTATTTTTCCAGTTTCCATGTAAAGATGGTTTTCAATCTTCATTTTTGTAAGATTTTTTTCCTTCCCCTTCCCAAAACAGCAAGCCAGCTGATATAGCGATACACGTGCAATCATTTTTGGCACATTTCCACATCTCCATGATGTTTTTAAATGCATAAAATAAAATACATAAGATTACAAAGGGTACCAATTATAGTAAAGATATTTCCCAAGTTCACAGACCCCTTGAAATCTGTCCACTCAGTTTAAGAAGCCTTGAATCAGTTGCTCACTAGTCCACATCTACGCTCTCCCAGTCCTATGTGTATGTTAGCCGGTCACAGACCATCAATTGTCCAGAAGAGGAGACTTGCTCTCCCCTTGAATAATCTGGGCCCCACGAACTAAATGCACATTTGTGTCCGCCAGCACATGCTATCACAGGCTGGGGGTTTGGGGAGCCTCTACTGTAAAAGGCAATATGTTTCTTCTCAGCTCAGATGTTCTCAACATCTCTGTGCATCTGGATATGGAGAAGAAGATCTCTGTCCACAGACCCTCTGAAGCCAGGGCAAGTCAATAGAATATTGTGCCCCACTCTGAGAAAGAGTGAATTTTTGCCCTGAAAACACACGCAGAGCTCATTCTCCTTGGTAAAAATCAGATCCAGACATATGCGAGGCTGTCCGTCTAGATGAACAGGAATGGCTTGTAAGGAAATAAAGTATCTTCCATCAGCTAATCCAAGCATCTTTCCCAACAGCCAGCTTGATGTAGGTTTAACTGGAATGAAGGGGAAAATTTCCCGACTTGACACTCCATCGTGGAGGGATTGACATCTTCCAGAGGGATGATAAGCTCCTTGTAGGCAAGCACTCAGATTTTCTTCTATGTAGCTATCCCAGTGCTCTGTACATATTGACAATTATTATTAATTAATAATAGATATTTATATAAATTTATTTATTTTATAAATTATATAAATATTTTATGCATATAAATATATATAATAACAGACATCATTTATGTAACACTCATAGGTTTGTGGAATGGTCTATGCTCATAACAATTCAAGGAAATAAATACTATCATTATCATCTTTAAATTACCGAGGGGGAAACTGAGGCAGACATCTGTTAAGTGACTTATGGAGTCACACAGTCAGTAAATGTCCAAAGTAGGATTTGAACTTGGGTCTTCCTGAGACTGAATCCCAATGCTCTGTCCACTGTAGCATCTAGGTACCTGACATAGTTCAGATTGGAGGAACCTTGGAGATCATCGACCCCAATCTCTTCATTTTGGAGATGAAGAATCTGAAACTCAGAGAGGCTAAGATAGTCATCCACAGCCAGAGATTGCAAGGGATTCAAACCTGGGTCCTCAGATTTCAAATAAAACTCTCTCTTTACTGCTCCCTAACAATACGGTCTGATCGATGTTACAAGGAAGAGGATGCGAGTCAGGAAACCCGTGTTCTAACCTGGTTCTTATACTTAGTCACTGAGTGAGCTGCTTAACCCCTCTGTGTAAAATGTATAAAACGAAGGTCATCATAACTTCACTCCCTTCCACATGGGATTATTGAGAGAGTATTTCCTTATAATTCTGCAAGTGACATATGATGGCGACTTACGAGTGTCCCATTTGGTAAACGTGTATATATGCTGATCTGTCTCCTTTAAGCTCTAAGAGAAGGGATGGATTGTTTCTCTCTGCAGTTGTTTACACACAGTGGGTGCTTAGTGGATGCTTTCTAGATTGGATTGGATCCTAATTACTCAATAAATATAGATAAATACATCATTTTTTTTAATTGGCATGTGATTTGAAATGAAACGAGTTATTGCCTTAAAAACACGTCCCTATTAGAACGAAGGGAAAAAAGGCATCATTGCCAAACCACAACATAATATCTGCTCCCCGCTTCAGAATTCTTTGCATTCCAAAGTCTACAGAGACCTTGTACCCTCAGCTTCAACAACTGCAGGCACGCCCTGCTCCGCATCGGGGATTGATCCGGAAAGAACAGAACCAACCTATTAGGTAGAACTGTTGGGGAGGCCATTAGATGGAGCAATATTAGGGGTAGCAGTCAGTTTCATGGGAGCACTATTTATACAGAGTATCTTAAATGTCTGAGGGCATGATTTTTCATACCACCCTAAGACATTTGGGACACATTGTGTAGAAATGGAATAAGGTCACTGTGGGGCAGCTAGGTGGAGCAGTGGATAGAGTATCAGCCCTGAAGTCAGGAGGACCTGAGTTCAAATCTGGTCTCACACACTTAACACTTCCTAGCTGTGTGACCCTGGGCAAGTCACTTAACCCCAACTGCCCTCAAAAAAAAAAAAAAAAAAAAAAAAAAAAAAGGAATAAGGTCAATGTAGGCAAACATGCTCAGATAATCATAGATGATCCGGAATCGAAGACATTTCCCTTCATGTAGACTTAAGGAAGCTGAGAATCCGAGCAGGAAAAGAAGTCGATGTAGATCACCCAGTCAGCGAGCTTCCGAGCTGGGCTTGGAAGCCAAGTTGTCCAGATCTAGATGCAGCATTTACCACTGCTGGCACTCAGACCAACTGAGAGCTTGCCTTACAGAGCTTCAAAATCCTGAAAGGATTATGTCAATGTCCATTATTATCCTGAACAGCCAACCGCTCTCCTTCTAGGAAGCTCAGCTAAAAGTTATGTTTGGATAGGAAAAGAGTTGGAGGGTTAAACCATATTAAGGGCATCATTCCAAAAGGGCTGATCAGTTCCGTAGATAGAGTGATTGACTATAAGGGATGAGTTCGTGGTGAGCTGTCTACTATCTGGGCAGCAGTGAGAGGGGCAAAGTGTTCAAAATGCATGAGGTCAAAGGTCAAGGGTCAAAGTACGTCTGGCCCACAGATTAGGAAAGAGCCCAGTAACCTAAAAGGACTTCCAGGAGATAAATATGTATGAATTCTGGAGGCAATAGTTAGGCTTTGGAAAGTAGGGTGATCAATCATATCTATGCATAAGGAATCTTAATCTGCCAGTATCGAGAAGGCTGGCTTGGAGACAGAAGGGACTGGAAGGAGACACGGGACCCAATAGAGGCTTTGTGAGAGTCCAGGTGTCAGGTAATAAAGAGGCTGCAGAGGGAATAGAGAGGAAGGATTGGATGCAAGAAATCTGGAGGAAATGGAATCAAAAGGATCTATCAACTGAATAGATCTAAAAAACAAGGAAGGAGAAGCCCAGAGAACCAGCAAATAGGAGAAACAACTCTGAATGTCAGGGTCCTTCTCTCTGCTTTATGTCGTTGCTTTGTCTTTCCTTTTGTCTTTAGCATCTGCCACAGTGGCTGGCACATTATGGATATTTAGCAATTTTTTTTTTAAACAAGAAATCACTGGATTTGGAGTCAAGGTCAGCAAGGTGGTACAGTTGATAGAGCACTATTATCCTGAATTAAATCCAGCCTCAGTCACTCACTAGCCATGTGAGCCTGGGCAAGTCACGTCACCCTGTTTGCCTCAGTTTCCCCATCTGTAAAAGTGAGTCAGAGAAGGAAATGGCAAACAACTCCACGATCTCTGCCAATAAAACCTCAAATAGGGGCATGAAGAGTGGGACCCAATTGCACAAAAGTAACAATGACCTCAGTTCAAATCCCCCATTGTGACTGACTACTGTGTGCTGAGCAAACTGCTTACTCTGTATGGACAAGAAGACCTCGAAGATGCTATCTGACATCTAACTAACTGTGGTCAGGAGAATGAGTGAAATAGTGAAATCCAAAGTGGTGAGCTTAGGAGGAGAGAGTTTTAGCCTCGGTGGGTTTCAAGCTGGATAGGACTCCGGAGACTGTGGAGTACAAGCCATTCAATTTACAAATGAGGAAACTAAGACCCAGATAGGTTTAAGCAGCTTGCTCTTTGCCACACAAGCAGTAAGCATAGGAGGCAGAACATGAACCCAAGCCCTCAGGGTCTCTGCAGTGTTCTTTCTGTCCCCTCATTACAGATTGAGTAAAGAAAACCCAGTAAGAGTTTTTTTTCCCTTAATTTTTTCCCCTAGGGAGAGAGGAAGAAAAGAAAGGAAAGAAAAAAAAGAAAAGAAAAAAGAAAGAAAGGAAAGGAAAGGAAAGGAAGGGAGGAAGGGAGGAAGGGAGGAAGGAAGGAAGGAAGGAAAGAAGGAAGGAAGGAAGGAAGGAAGGAAGGAAGGAAGGAAGGAAGGAAGGAAGGAAGGAAGGAAGGAAGGAAGGAAGGAAGGAAGGAAGGAAGGAAGAAGAAAGAGTTGCTCACATCATATCCAAAAAGAAATAACTTCTTTCAATTTTCAACCTATTGAATTCAAGATTTGCTGAGATATTCTATGGTCAGCTGCAGAGAACCAAAGTCCAGAGCAGCTCAGCATCCATCACCAAGCTAGTTAGAAACAGAGCTGGAACCAGCCCGGGGCTTTTGACAGAAAATCCATCATTCTCTCAAATGTTCCCTGTTGCTGTCTCTCTTACAGAATCATAAGCACTAGCTCTTGAATTGAAATGATGGCGTGTTTTTTTTTTTTAATTCTCTCTGTGCGTTATACTGTTTCTCTTTATTTTTTTTTAAAGAAAGGGAATTCAGAGTTCAAGTAGCTAACATCTTTAACTTGTTGGTGTTGATGATTTGGATGATAGGAAAAATTAGTAAGAGTCTCAAGCAGGCAGTGTAAAAAGTACTGGGGGGAGCAGGGCCTGGGGCTGAGGGGTGAAGCCAGGACAGGCGGGCACCCTTTTCACTGAGTTTCTTATGCTTATTGAATTTCGTTGACAGAATTGGAGCAGTGTTGTTTTAATGAAATTATCAGGGTGCTTTTCTGACGCTCTCATAGGCTCGCGCTCTCTCGCTATCTCTCTTTTTTTTTTCCTCCTTCTGAAAGATAAAGCATTCCGAGAAATTGCTTCCAATCAGCCTGATTTCTTATACTGTTGTGAAGTGCTCTGGGATTATTGAGAGATACATTAAAGTTGTTCCAGGCATCCTTCAAGTGCTAGTGTGGATCATTTTGTAACTAGAGAGTGTCTGCCAGGAAGAAGGCACAAGATGGCCCAGACAGAGTCAGCACTACCCACCCTAGCCCCTGCCCCTGAATTAAACAGAGCTCATTCCAGAGTGAGGAGTGGGGATGGACTATGGCGGGCCATTCACACTCTCTCAGGATCTTCCTTGTGACTTCAGGTACTTACAGGGCTATCAGGGAGATGGGAGTGGGAGAAAGCGTGATTTCAGGATGGTAGATGAATCTAGAGCTGGAAAGGACTTCAAAGAAAACTGAGGCCCATGGACATTAAATAGTGTCACCAAAGTGGTGAATTAAATCCCTCTAACTCTAGGTTTTTTTCCCTAAAGTTATTTGGCGCTAAAAGACAGAATGAGGAGAAATGAATATTAGGTACAAAGAGGAAAGTTGAGGCTCAATGTGAGGGAAAAATATAACAATGAAGACTTGGGGGGGGGTAAAAATGGGAAGGAAGACAGAGTTAATTGGCATATAGTAGGTTCTTAGTAAATACTTATTGATTTGATTTGAAGAAGGAAGAAAGACCTGAGTTTAAATCCTATGATAACAATCCAATCATATTCAAATGTTCAGATCCTATCAAAGCTTTGTTACTCTGAGCAAATCACCCAGTAACCTCTCTTAGGCTGTTTTCCCATCTTTAAAATGGGGATAATGATAGCACCTATCTCACAGGAAGATTAAATGACATAATATTTGAGATAAAAAAAAATGAGAAAACAAAAATACTTTGCAATATATAAAATAAAGGCTATTATTGAAAACAATAACAATAATGATTTTCAAAATTTAAAGTATGATATAAAGAGAAGTAGCTTATCTGTCCTGAAGAGGGAAAGTATATGCACAGATACTAGCGTGCACAATGTCCATAGTGGAAACAACATTGGATGGCCTTGGAACAGGAGACGTGGGCCTGAACACTCACAATCCATCATTACCTGGCTGTGTGACTATGGACAGATTATACACCCTCTCTGAATTGTGTGACCAATGGCAAATCAATATATTTGCTATGCATTTATTAATCTCCATTTGTTAGCATTTCAAAACCAACCAAACAAAATGTAAATTCCCTAAAGATGGGTTAGCGTAGAAGCAGGAAATTTTAAGGTCAAATCTAGACTCAAATGCTTTCTCTGTGTGTGATTCTGGGCATTTGGCTTCAGTTTTCCCAATTGTCATCTGTCCAATGGGGATAAAAATGGTATTTCCTTCAAAAAGTTGCTGTGAAGATGCAATGAGATATGTGGAAGACTCATTGAAACAAAATGTAAATTATCACATCATCATTATTGTTATCATCATCATTGTCATCATCCTCCTCCTTATTTTTCAGGGGCACAACAGTTGTACCATAGAGAAAGTCTTAGAGCTCATGAATTTGTTTTTTTTTTTTTATTCATAATCATAGTTCACTTTTAGGATGTTTGGGATTTTCAAGTTTATAAAATAACTTCCTCAAATAAAGGATAATTATAATTATGACCATTTTACAGATGAGCATACTGAGACTCAGAGATGGAATGATTAGATGCTCTTGATGGTCAGGAGCATCATGGGAATGTAGATTTTGTTCTAGGAGAGTCCTAAAAGCATGCGTTTTTCACCACATACGTATCCTGGACACCTTTAGTAGTCTACCAAAGCTAAAGGAGTCCTTCTCAAATTTGTCTAGTCCAATCTTCTCATTTTGCCATTGATGAAATCAGAGCCAAAGAAGGGGGTTTGGGGTGGCTTTTCATCCTGGAGGCACATTTGATTTCGCTCTGGCCAGACCTGCCATCTCAGCCAAGATGGCCTTCGCCACTAAGCTTGGGCAGACCCATTTTTAGAGCCTGTAACCTGAGGCCTCCAGTGAGATGCTGGCCGCCCCAACGGTTCACAAAGCTGAAACAGAAGCTCCGTGAACCCAAAAAGGAGCTGGAAACAAGGGAGCAAGAGAGGATATTGAATTAGGCCGGACTCCCCCCGGGGAGGTGCTTTGCCAGGGAAATCAAACAGGAATAACTCAGCGTTCATGGAGTTTGCCCAGAGTTTCTGAGAGGCACATTCATCCCAGAGTGGCAGCGCCAGGGGGTTTGGGTTTAGCAAAATGTCAGGCCAGCCAAGCCCGATTAGGCCAAGGCTGGCTGGTGACAGGAAAGCTCGGAAGCCGCCAGAAGCCAGAGTGGGCAGCGCCTCCTATGGAGGCCATTGTGAACAGAAAGTCAGGGCTCCCCCCAAACACCCCAACCCTGCAGCAGCTCAGGGACCTCTGGGAAGCTCTGGGAAGCTCCTGGGAATGAAGGAGGCGAATTTCCCAGCTCAGGGTCAGAACTCTGTCCCTCCATGGGCAGAGGCACCTCAAATGGTGCTGGCCTACCACGGTTTATTGGATCCCAAATTACATCCTGTCCTCTCCCCCGGGCTCCTTGGCACAAACTCATTGGCAGCATCTGCTGGGAGCTGCAGGCGATCGATTGGCAGCCAATAAACAGAGTCCAGGCAGGCCTGGCTGGAGCCTTCTGGAAGGCCTCGACCCCCAGGCTAGCACAGCTGGCTGGCTCACCTCAGGGAAACCCGGCTGGCCCAGGCACCCGGGCCTGCCGAACCATGCCCAGCGCAAGGGAAGGAGGGAGGAGATGGGGCTGGGAGTGGGGGTGAGAGTGGGGGTGGGGACTAAGAATTGAGAACTGGGGGCTGAGAACTGGAGGGACACACACCCCCAGGCCTGCCAGAAAACAGTCAAATTTAGCTTCTGTTATAATTTTAACTCGCATTTATAAAGGGGTTTATGGCTACAATTCCATTGAACAAGCATTTTATTAAACAACTATTGTATCCAGACTTTGCTAGGGACACCAAGGGCTACATGCTAAAAAAAAAAAAAAAAAAAAAAAAAAAAGGCCTCAAGACACATTCTACTGGGGAAAACAACACGTGTACAACTTGTAAATAATATCTCTGTGTATTTTTCTGTATGTCTGATAAAATGTAATTTCCCAGAGAGTTGGAGAATCGGGTGTAAAACACAATCCGGTGGGAATGGCGGTGTAAGTGTGATTACCCCCATTTTAGAGATGAGGAAACTTAAGAATTCAGAGAAGTTAAACAACATTCCCAACATCCCCCAGCTGCTAAGGGACAAAAGTGGGATTGAGACAGGTCTCCTCACTCCCCTCTGCTTCCTCTTCTTTCTCCCCAGGCCTTCCCTCACAATTCCTCTCAGCTCTCCAGCTGCCCTTTTTGCCCTATCCCAAAGGAAAGCATATATTAGCAGTTTCCATTTCTATAGCCATTAAGAAAACAAGTATTTATTAGGTTCCTACTCGGTGCTAAACCTTATTCTAAGTTTGGGAACACAAGAAAATAATTTTTTAAAAAGTCTTTACCCTTAAGGAGCTTCCATTCTATAAGGGAAGGCATCAGGCAAATATAAATATGTCACGATCTCTGGACTATTCCCTCTCCACTTGAACTCTCAGGTTGAGAACAATTACTTCATGTTCAAAGTCACTCTCCTAACTCTAGCTCATGAGCTTTCATTGGTGCATTCATTTTTTTTTTTCTTTTTCTGAGGCTGGGGTTAAGTGACTTGCCCAGGGTCATACAGATAGGAAGTGTTAAGTGTCTCAGACCAGATTTGAACTCAGGTCCTCCTGAATTCAGGGCTGGTACTCTACCCACTGCGCCACCTAGCTGCTCCTGGTGCATTCACTTTTAACAATCAAACAGGTGATATGATTAACTGAAAACAAAGTCCTTTACCTAAAAAGCCGAACATGAATAAAATACCCTTCCTATAAACGTGGGACACACTCCCCCAGAAATACCCATTGTATCAGTGACATGAGTAGAAACAAAAATGAACTCTTCTCAATAGGGAAGCACACATATAGGGAATACATGTGGCTAAGGCAACACACACCTCTGTCTATTCACTACAAGGCCCCAGATTTCTTTTCTCAAATTCAATCAAGTTAAGTATTTATTAAGCACCTACTGTGTTCTTTTTGATTCTCCAAGTAGCTTCATACTATTCTCCCCAGGGAAATGATATTAAATTAGATAGATTTAATTAAATTAGAAAATAAAATAAATAAAGCATAATCATCCCTGTCTTATGTATGAAGAAACAGGAGTACAGAGGAGGTGAAATGTAATTCAATTTGACAAGCATATATTAAATATGTACCATGTGTTCAGATACTCTGCTGGCTGTTGGAGATACAAAGACCAAAAAGTCAAAGTTTTTACCTTTAAGAAACATACCTTCTGATGGAAACACAAAGCTAGGAGGGGCCGCTAGTAGCATAAAGGGCAAAATCAAGATTTTTAAATTTTATTTTAGGGCCAAGCAAGATGAAATTCAGCAAGAATAAAGATAATTTTGCATTTGGGATGTAAAAAAGTATTCCAGAGTATCAGGAAGCTGACTCGTTTGGCATTAGGATATATGAAAAAGATCTGGGGAGTTTAGTTGATCACAAGATTAACATATGCCTGTAAAGAAATGAGTTTATTAGCTAAGCTCATTCAACCTTAAATTGCATTAAAAGAAGCACTCTATGGCATTTCCATCATGGGAATTAATATTCCTGCTTTTCCCAAGTGTACTAATCAGTCCACGCATATAGTGTTCCGTTCTGGGTGACATACTATGAAAGGGCTATTGACAACCTGGAATGTGTCTAAAGGAGGTGAAGGATCTGGAAACCATAAGATATAAACACTGTTGGCACATATGAATTTTTAGCTTGGATTGTAAAAGTTATCATCAAATCCTTGTGAAAGTCACTTGACCAAGGTCACTCATTTAGCAAATGACAAAACCATGCTTGGTTGTACCCCCACTATCTGCTGACTTCAGGTCTAAGACTCTTTCTTTCATAAGACACATTTCTTCATGATATTCTGTTGCTTACAGTAACAAGGAACTCATTCTTGCCCTAGAGAATTAGGGTTAAGAACAAAAACAATAACAATAGGACTGAATTTGGAGTGTAAAGGGTATGGGGTGAAACCTAGCTTGTATTTGTTATCTGTGTGTCCATAAGAAAGCCCCACTTCACTTCCATTGGTCTCAAGTTTCCTCATTTTTAAAAAGAAAGGGAAGAAAGAGGGAGAGAAGAAGGGAGGAAAGGAGGAGGAAAAAAGAAAAAAGGAAGAAAGATGGAAGGAAGGGAGAGAGAGGGAGGAGGAAGGAAGGAAGGAAGGGAGGAAGGGAGGAAGGGAGGAAGGGAGGAAGGAAGGAAGGAAGGAAGGAAGGAAGGAAGGAAGGAAGGAAGGAAGGAAGGAAGGAAGGAAGGAAGGAAGGAAGGAAGGAAGGAAGGAAGGAAAAAAAGAAAAAGGAAGGGAAGAAGGGAGAAAAGGAGGAGGAAAAAAGAAAAAGGAAGAAAAATGGAAGGAAGGAAGAATGGGAGTGAGGAAGGAAGGAAGGAAGGAAGAAAGAAAAAGAAAGAAAGGAAGGAAGGAAGGAAGGAAGGAAAGAAAGAAAGAAAGAAAGAAAGAAAGAAAGAAAGAAAGAAAGAAAGAAAGAAAGAAAGAAAGAAAGAAAGAAAGAAAGAAAGAAAGAAAGAAAGAAAGAAAGAAAGAAAGAAAGAAAGAAAGAAAGAAAGAAAGAAAGAAAGAAAGAGAGAAAGGAAGGAAGAAAGGAAGAAAGAGAGAGAAAGGAAGGAAGAAAGGAAGAAAGAGAGAGAAAGGAAGGAAGAAAGGAAGAAAGAGAGAGAAAGGAAGAAAGGGAGGGAGGAAAAGGGAGGAAGGAAAGATGAAGGAAAGAAAGAGGAAGAAACAAAAGAAGGAAGGATCAAAGAAAGAGAAGGGAAGGAAACAAGCATATATTAAGTGTCTATTATGTACAAACCTCTGTATTAAACTCAACAATTATCTCATTTGCTACTTATAACACCCCTGAGACATAAGTGCTATTATTATCCCCATTTTAGAGAGGAGGATTTCAGGGATATTATTATCCCCAAATTTCAGTTGAGGAAACCAAAGCAGACATAGGTTAAGTCATTTAGCAGCATGCTCACCTAGTTTGTGAGTATCTAAAGTTAGACTGAGTTAATCTCCCAGTTCAATACTGTCCATGAAACACCTAGAGACCTCTGGGTTGTGCTTAACCAGATGGGAAGATCCCAATGTCATGGAACCATAGCTTTAGAACTGGAGGGAAAAGCATCTAGTCTAATCCACTCATTTTACAGAGGAGAAAACTGAGACCCAGAGAAGTGACATAAATTGCTTGAGGTAATAATGGGGAAAACCTATATTTGTGCCTAAGTCCAAATTTACCATCCCCAGAGAATACCAAGCTCTGTGACAGACCCCAAACTGGAGAAGCTATCTGGGGGAGGGGAGGAGGTCAAGGAACCTGCTTAAAGCTACTTCAGACTACCCCAAGTGGCCAACTCCCTCTATTCTGCCCACGGTAAGGTTGGCCCAGTGACTAATATCAAAAGCTGAACGCGGAAATATTTCTCTCTCGTGTACACCTCCAGACGCTTACTTAGAAGGTCCCCAGGGTCAGCATAACATTAGAAAACAAAGAGTATGTGTTGAAAAACAGCTGACCCAACGGACAGGATAGACTTCCAAATGTTTCCAAAATTGCTTACTTCAGCCTTTACAGAGTAAAGTACTGTCAGTAGCCAGAGATACCACTGTGGCCAGCACGCCGGACAGCCGTAAATCTTACAGCCATATTATTTAAGAGACTAGACTCTTTTTGTATGTGTGGTGATATTAAACCAAGCCCACCACCAGCTCATAAATCAGGGAGGCAATTTCCATCCCCAGCTGCCTCTTTCTGATTTCCGGAGATACATGCTGTTTCTAGCACGTTGCCTGGGGCTAGAGCAGGGATAAGGAAGCCAGTTTAGAAATTCTTTCAGACTTTTCTCCGGCCTCAGTTTCTTTATCTGTAAAATCAGTGTGTCTATTTCTTATACAATGCTCTTCCCTGTTCTGTGTCTCGAAATGTTTGTGTTGATGGTTTTCATGAGAGTCTATATTATCTATAAAATCAGTGCGTCCATTTTTTATAGAAATCTCTTCCCTGTTCTTTGTGTCTTGAAATGTTTGTGTTGATGGTTTTCATGATAGTCTGTGTTATGTAAATATGTATATAAT
Source organism: Sminthopsis crassicaudata (assembly GCF_048593235.1). Classification (NCBI taxonomy): domain Eukaryota; kingdom Metazoa; phylum Chordata; class Mammalia; order Dasyuromorphia; family Dasyuridae; genus Sminthopsis; species Sminthopsis crassicaudata. Next base: position 15,033,738 of record NC_133620.1, on the reverse strand, counting down.
GTATCTATATAATATGTGTATAGATCTAGATCTATCGATCTAGATAGTTCAGGGTAGAAAAGCAACTTCTTCATTCTCCAGTGAGAATTCTGGACTTGGAATCAATTTAAATCCTGTTTCCCATACTAGCTGTGGCCCTAGACAAGTGACTTAGCCTCCCAATCCCAAGTTCTTCATTTGTAAAAAAAAAAAAAAATAAAGGGGTTGGATTCAGCAAGTGAGTAGCTAGGTAGCACAATGGATAGAGCACTAGACTTGGAATCAGGCGGACTTGAATTCAAATCTGATCTCAGACACTTCCTAGCTGTGTGACCCTGGGCAAGTCATACTATCCTGTTTGCCTCAATCTCCTCATCTATAAAATGATTTGGAATAGGAAATGGTAAACCACTCCAGAATTTTTGCCAATCCCAGAGGGGTCTCAGAGAGTCAGAAATGAATAATGACAACATTCAATGGCTAAGAACTATGCAGGAGTTTCTTGGAGGCTACATAAGGAATAGCAAACCTAAGGGGGGGTGTGGGGGGACATGTAAAAAGAGGGTGACTATCCAAAGTCATGGAGCCAGAACTAGAATGAGAATTCCTCTCTATCCTGCCTTTTCAAGCCAATTCTCTCTCCACTGCATCATGCTCCCTCTTGCATTTTCTCTCTCCTTCTTGTCCTTGTTCTTTAGTTATTAAGCTCCTCCAGAGTGAGGATTGCATCATTCTTTGATGCTTAGCACAGTGTCTGGCACATAGTGAGGCTTTAATAAATGCTCACTTGATTGAGTTCACTCATTTCATTGTTCAGCCACTTTCTCCTTTCCCTGTTTTGCCTTTGCCTCCATTTGTGCTTTAAACCCATCAAATGCCCCTCAAGAACCCCACTAAGGAAAGGGGGGACTGAATCTTGAGAGAATCTTGAGAGAGTCACAAGATTTGGGATCTTGCAAATGATCTGAGGCTAGGTCAAGCTTGAGCTGTCCCCCAGGGCAGGGGGTCTGATGGCCCATAAAGGGCTCAGCTTGGGGAAGAGAGCAGCTGGAGCCTGGAGAAATTTAGCTTTCATTTTCCTCATTTGTAACAATGGAACCTATTTGTGGATACAAAGACAAAAACAAAATATCCATTGCCCTACAGGAAATTACATTCTAATGAGGGAAGTTCAACTAACTTACACTGAAAAATAAATAGAAAATAAATACATAGTAATTTTAGGGGAAGCACTAACAACCAGAGTAAGGGAGGGGCTATCCAGGAAGATCTGGAGAAACCTGGAGAAATTGATACTTGAAGTAAGCCTTAAACAGAGCTAAGAGTTCTAAGAGGTGAAGGGAGTGTCTTGAAGGCATTGGAGTCCAGCTGGTACATATGCACAGAAGCAATGTCATACATAGAGAATGACTAGTACGCTAGTTCGTGTGAAACGCAGTGTATTTGAGGGTAAGTAATGTGAAATCAGCCTGCAAAGATTGTTGTTGTTCACCCTTCATTTTCCAAGTGGATCAATGCCATCCCAGGTAATGTCTTGACTTGCCTATGAATTGGTTATAAATGAGTCTTCAGTCTCTGCAAAGATCGGGTTTTAAAAGACAATTAAAGAGGTCGACATTTTATCCTAACAGCAATAAGGAATCCCTGAAACTTCTTGAGGGATATTGTTATATAACACTATGGTACTGGGAATGACCTAAACCACTTTCCAATGTGGTCCCCTCTTTAAACCAACCCAGCATTTCACAAACTCTCTTCTTCTGTTCCTCCTTTCCTATCTTTCTTCTTCTTTTTTTCCCTTCTTTTCCTCTTCCTCCTTTCCTACCTCACTCCCTCTTGTCCTTCAGCCTGTACTTTGAAAGAAACTAGGTCAGAATGGCTAACAATTGAACAGGTACTCTAATCAAGAAAATCTCAAATCTGTAGATTTAATAATAATCCAAAAATCTCTTTTCAAAATCTCTTAAGGTCCTTTGGCACTTTCATGGCCCCCATCATCCCCTACTTTCTGTAACATGTCACATTTCCCAGACTTCCCCTTCCCAGAAAGGAGTGTCTTTGTCTTCATAATAGTTCAAATGAATGGATAGAATGTACCTGATCAGTGTTTGCAAATTGAACATGACCCTAACTGACACTTCTCGTCTAGCAGAGCTCTTTACATTAATGATCTCACTTGAACCTCATGATAGCCCTAAGAGGGAAAAGGCATTTTCTACCCATTTCACAGATGAGAAAACTGAGCCTATACCAAGGTCATCTCCTCCAAATCTCTCATCTTACATGAGGAAAGCAAGGTTCAAGGAGGTTCAATGTCACACAGGTAGTAAGTGGGATGAGGATCCATTGGACACCACCCAGTCCATGAGCCCCACAGAATTGTGTGGGTAAACTAAACTGTCTGAGCCAGGACTCAGACCCAGATTTGTGAAGCTCCAAGGTGTCCTTCTCTTTGCCTCTCTCCCAGCCATTCTTTCTGTCCCCACCCAGTTCCTTTCAAAGTGCCTGACTAAAAGCAAAAGGCTTTGCATCTGAATGTCAACTCATTTTATGAAAGACTTTGAAACATTCTGTAAGTGATTTCACTTCCACAGCTAATGCTTTCTGGCAGAAAAATATTACCCCTGCATCTCGATGCGGAGGAAAGAAGCTGCCTGCATTGGCTCCCCCCTCATTTATATAAGTTGCTGCTTAAGATGAGTGTATTTTGGAATTCTATCGTATTCTTTTCTCTGTGTGCAGGTTAATGCCTTATCCATGGCCTCTGGGAGGGAAGGATCTTACAAAGAGAGTTATGAGCTTTTTATTTAGAGTGTATGGTTGGGCTGATTTGTGGATGCACCGACCGGAAGGATTTAAAGCAGTTGATTTGCTGAGAACTGCAGTTTAGATAGAACAGTACAGGATCATCTTTGATCCTAGTCCTCAGAAGCCTGAGCTGAGATGAACTTCTGGTGAAGAAATTTCTTTTATAAACCCAGGATCCCAATTAGGGGTAAAGAAAGGAAGGAAGGGAAGGAAGAGAAGGAAGGAAGGAAGGAAGGAAGGAAGGAAGGAAGGAAGGAAGGAAGGAAGGAAGGAAGGAAGGAAGGAAGGAAGGAAGGAAGGAAGGAAGGAAGGAAGGAAGGAAGGAAGGAAGGAAGGAAGGAAGGAAGGAAGGAAGGAAAGGAGGGAGGGAAGGAAGAGAAGGAAGAGAAGGAAGGAAGGAAGGAAGGAAGGAAGGAAGGAAGGAAGGAAGGAAGGAAGGAAGGAAGGAAGGAAGGAAGGAAGGAAGGAAGGAAGGAAGGAAAGGAGGGAGGGAAGGAAGGAAAGGAGGAGGGAAGGAAGGAAAGAAGGAAGGAAGGAAGGAAGGAAGGAAGGAAGGAAGGAAGGAAGGAAGGAAGGAAGGAAGGGAAGGGAAGGAAGGAAAGGAGGAGGGAAGGAAGGAAAGAAGGAAGGAAGGAAGGAAGGAAGGAAGGAAGGAAGGAAGGAAGGAAGGAAGGAAAGGAGGGAGGGAAGGAAGAGAAGGAAGAGAAGGAAGGAAGGAAGGAAGGAAGGAAGGAAGGAAGGAAGGAAGGAAGGAAGGAAGGAAGGAAGGAAGGAAGGAAGGAAGGAAGGAAGGAAGGAAGGAAGGAAAGGAGGGAGGGAAGGAAGGAAAGGAGGAGGGAAGGAAGGAAAGAAGGAAGGAAGGAAGGAAGGAAGGAAGGAAGGAAGGAAGGAAGGAAGGAAGGAAGGAAGGAAGGAAGGAAGGAAGGGAAGGGAAGGAAGGAAGGGAAGGAAGGAAGGAAGGAAGGAAGGAAGGAAGGAAGGAAGGAAGGAAGGAAGGAAGGAAGGAGGGAGGGAGGGAAGGAAAGAAGGAAGGAAGGAAGGAGGGAGGGAAGGAAAGAAGGAAGGAAGGAAGGAGAGAGAAGGGGGAGAGGGAGGGAATTATTATTGCCTGCCTCTATTACTTTAGTATCATTTAGGAAAACTCCTAATTAAGAAATCACCTTAGAAATCATTTTCTGTTTCCATCTCTTCAGAAAGTACCCAATGTAGTGAGCCTGTATATGGGCTAGAGATCCCCCACTGTCTAGAAACTGGAGCCCATGTTTTATCTTTAATAATCTTTGTGACTATTGGAAACCTCTTGGGTTTCAGTCTCCTCATCTGTAAAATGGGAGCCCTGAGCTGATTACCAAGGCATGGGGCAGTGGGCAGAAAGCTGGCTTAAAGGCCAGGACACATCTGGGGTGATTCACCTCCCATCTAGGACTGACTCCCTTAGGTCGTTCAGACTCCCTGTGCCCCAGCAATTCTCTCTGACTGAGTAGCAAAGAAGGTTCTCATCTCATTGAGGAGAGTTTTCTGTACTAATGAAATCATAAATCTGGTGCAGAACAATGTTTGCCCTGCTTCCCTAGGATGCTATAGGAAGTGCTTTTTGCAAATCTTAATGTGTTATTTAAATAGCAAGTGTTGTTGTATGTTTGAATAAACCGAGGTCCAGGTAAGACAATGACTTTTCCAAGATCACACTGAAAGTTCACTATCAGCTCTGGGATGCTTTTCTCCAGGCTGTCCACAGTCCTCTGCAGGTATTGCCCCTTTCACATACAGATGCCTAAGCTCTCTAAACCTGTCTTCAGCTCAGGCTAAATGGGAAAAGAAAGGAAAATCAGGATGGAGCAGGGATTGCAAATTGAGTGGGGTAAGCCCCGAGTTCCAGAGCACTGAGTCAGTGGAACTTGTGTGACGAGGGTGACAATGAGCCAGATCTTGCCCAGGCCCACACAGATCAGAGGTTTTCAAGGCTCTCTGTCCCTCCTGCCTTCCCTAGGAGATCTCCATCCGGGCCAAATCCAATTTCTCTGGGTGCTTTGGGCTCTGCAGCTCTCTAAGCAGCCACCCCCTTCAGCAAACCCCTCTCCAACCAGCACAGGGACAACTGGGAGGAATGCACACTCAGCAGAAAAAAGGAGCTTGCTCTGCCTGGGAGGGGAACCCCGCAGAGATGTGAGCTCCCCTTCCTCTTCCAGGGCCCAGGAATTTTTTAGGGGAAGCAGAGCTGCCTGGGGCAAGGGGTGGCCCACGCCGGCCTTCCCATGCCCCCATACAATTTTATACATCTGGCCAGGGCTCCTAGCTCAGCGTGGAATATGGACTTTGCTAACTCTATCAGGAGACAGAGAGAGCCTTTATAAATGAGAAGTGCATGAACCCGAGCTGCCAACATCTGCTCAGTGTGTCTGTGTGTTGGGGGAGGGACAGAGGAACCACAAAGCCAGGCTTGCCTTCTTCCTTTCATTTTTCTTTCTTCCTTTCCTTTTCATTTTTCTTTCTTTCTCTCCCTCTCTTTCTCTCTTTTCTTCCTTTCTCTTTCTCCCTTTCTTTCTTCTCTTTTTTCCTCTTTTCTCCCTTCCTTCTATTCTTCCTTCCCTTCCCTTTCTTTAAGTTCTTCCTTTCTTTTCTATTTTCTTTCTTTCTCTCCCTCCTTTACCTTCTTTCCTCATTTCTTTTCTTCTCTACTTCTTTCCTCCCACTTTCTCTCTCCCTTGCCTCTCTCCTTTCTTTCTTTTTTCCTTCCTTCTTTTTCTCCCTCCCTTCCCTCCCCTTTCCTTCTTTCATTCCTTCTTTTAGACTTCTCTTTTCTTTCTTTTTCCATCCTATTTTCCTCCCTTTTATTTCTTTTCTCTTTAATACCCTTTCTTTTTCTTTGTTTTCTTCCTACCTATCTTATTACTTCTTTTTCTTTTGTTTTTTCTTCCATTCTTTTTCTCTTGCTTCCTTCTTCATTTCTTCTTTACTTATTTTCTCCTTCCTTTCTTCTTTTTTAATGTCATCATTATTCCTTATTGCTCCCTTTATACTTCTTTCTTCTTTGATCTACCTTTCCTGCCTGCGTCATTCTGTCTTTGGTTTCTGTCTCTGTTTCTTTATTTCTCTGTGTGTCTCTGTCTCTTTTCTCTGTCTCTCTGTGTCTCTCTGTGTGTCTGTGTCTATGTCTCTCTGTCTCTGTCTTTTTCTGTCTCTGTCTCTCTGTCTCTCCTTCTCTCTTCCTCCTTCTCTCCCTCTCCCTCTCCCTCTCCCTTCTCTTTTTCTTTCTTTGTTTATGCCTAGATTTGAACAATTCTACAACTCTGCCTTTATTATAGCTTCAAACCCCACAGGCTTCTATCCATAAGCATTCTGGGCCATTCTGAACCCTGGCAGGTCAGAAGAGGCAGGTTGTTTCACTCAAGACCAAAAACCAGTTTCTCAAAAGGTTTGCCCTTTTTGCCATTATCATGGCTCATGAATAATAACAAACATTCCCATTCCCCTGGGCCAAAACCATGCTAGGTGTTGAAAAGGCATGGAGACAGCCCCTGAGCCTGCCAAGTGAGAACTGACATTAGGCTTAACTCAAAGGCAGGAGGAGCAGAATGTAAACCATTGCATACGTTATGGACCAGTGAGGAGACCTTTCATTCCTGGCAGCCCTGCTGTTCCATGGTCAAATGACTTCAGAAGGTGTCTAAGTTGTAACCATCTCCAAAATAAAAGATGTTGGAAGGAAGGAAGGAAGGAAGGAAGGAAGGAAGGAAGGAAGGAAGGAAGGAAGGAAGGAAGGAAGGAAGGAAGGAAGGAAGGAAGGAGGGAAAGAAGGAAGAAAGGAGGGAAAGAAGGAAGGAAGGAGGGAAAGAAGGAAGGAAGGAAGGAAGGAAGGAAGGAAGGAAGGAAGGAAGGAAGGAAGGAAGGAGGGAAAGAAGGAAGGAAGGAGGAAAGGAAGGAAGGAAGGAAGGAGGGAAAGAAGGAAGGAAGGAAGGAAGGAGGGAAGGAAGGAAGGAAGGAAGGAAGGAAGGAAGGAAGGAAGGAAGGAAGAAAGGAGGGAAAGAAGGAAGGAAGGAGGGAAAGAAGGAAGGAAGGAGGGAAAGAAGGAAGGAAGGAGGGAAAGAAGGAAGGAAGGAAGGAAGGAGGGAAAGAAGGAAGGAATGAGGAAAGGAAGGAAGGAAGGAAGGAGGGAAAGAAGGAAGGAAGGAAGGAGGGAAGGAAGGAAGGAAGGAAGGAGGGAAGAAAGGAAGGAAGGAAGGAGGGAAAGAAGGAAGGAAGGAAGGAGGGAAAGAAGGAAGGAAGGAAGGAAGGAAGGAAGGAAGGAAGGAAGGAAGGAAGGAAGGAAGGAAGGAAGGAAGAAAGGAAGGAAGGAAGAAAGGAAGGAAGGAAAGAAGGAAGGAAGGAAGGAGGGAAAGAAGGAAGGAAGGAAGGAAGGAAGGAAGAGGAAGGAAGGAAGGAAGGAAGGAAGGAAGGAAGGAAGGGGGGAAGAAACTGAGATATATTTGTTATTCTTCAGTTGTTTCAGTCCTGCCCAAACCACATTTGGGTTTTTCTTAGCAAACATACTAGAATGGTTGCCATTTCCTTCTCCAGCTCATTTTACAAATGAGGAAGCGGAGGCAAACAGAGCAAGGTGAATTGCCCAAGGTCTCATATCTAATACATGTCTGAAGTCAGATTTGAACTCAGGAGATTGAGTCTTCCTGACTCCAGGCCCCGTGTTCTATCCACTATGCCACCTAGAATTAAATCCCTGAATGAGTAAATGATTTTCCTTGCTCTATACACTGGGAGAGCCAGCTCTAGAATCCAGCCCTCTGTTCATTGTTGCCTTCACAGAATCCTCCATTAAACAGAAAACTCAATTAGTCATTCCTCTAAGGAGAGATGGATGCCCTGATTGATCAGCCCAAAATAGAATTGTAGATTAAGAGCCAGAAGAGAACTTCGGAATCAAGTCTAATCTCATTTAATAGATGAAGAAACTGAGTCCCAGAGACAGGAAGTGACCTGCCCAAGGACACAGATAGTAACAGCAAATTCAGGGTTCAAACCTGGGTTCTTAGGCTCTAAATCTGCCTTTTCCCCTACACAAGCTCTTCCCATTCTAAGATCCTACATTTACTATCTGGGTGACTTCTGCATGAACCCTTTGCCTTTCTAGGCTTTGAATTCTTTAAATATAAAATGAGGCAGTGGGACTAGATGCCATGTGAGGTCCCTTCCAGCAGGATTATTTGGGTGATCTGTATGGTCTTAGTCAATCCCCTTCCCAGGGCCTCGGTTTCCTTTTTTGTGAAATGAGGTCAGGCTAGATGGCTACTCTAGATCTAGGATCCTCAGTCATATTACCTTCTGAGCCTCAGTCTCCCCATCTGAAAAATGAAGGGATTGGATTCAATGACCTCCTGGGTCCCCATGAGCCTTTGCTCTATGATTCTGAATTTCTATTTATTTATCTACTCAGGCCCCTGTGCCATATTCTCTTTACATAGGCATGAAGTGAGTGCCAATGAGCTGGGCTCAATTCGAAATGACCTGGTACCACAGCCCATAGCCTACTTTGTCCCTTCCTCCACATGGCCTTCCCAGGACCCCCCCCCCCAAACTACCCATACCTCCTACCACGTGCCCTCAGTGATGGAAAAATGGGGACAAAAATGGCTATGATCTGAACCAAAGATCTCAGGGAGCTGGGCATTAGGACCAGTGTTCCCACCACATCCAGGGCAAGGCAGATTTAGAGGTTTCCATGGCACTGGACCAGAGACGAGGACTCAGAAGGTCTGGCTTTACTGCTTTTCCTATTAGCTAATTTCTTTTCTTCCCTTCTTCAGGACATTGAAATTCTAGTAAGAAGCAGGGATGAAAATGCCCAAGTGGGTGTCTGACAAAGCCCCTTAGCCATGAGTGGAAAGGTCCCCTCTTGCTCTCTCCCAAAATGGCCTGGCTCATCCAAGCTCCCAGAGTTCTCAGGCCAAAAGGCCCCATGTAGATGGACGTCAGTCCACTGGATTCTCTGGGCAGCACTGGGAGGGGGGAGTACCAGGCTCTCCATTTCACAGAAGATAGATTAGAGTATCATGAGATTTAGAGCAGGAAGTGATCCTATAAATTACAAAGATGAACATCATATGGGATAAGGATAGGGACCAGACTTAAGGCTTCATCCCTACAGGGAACTCCCAAATGAGGAAACCCATCCTCTCTCACAAGTCTCCACCTTCTCCACAATAGAAATAGCCTAAAGCAATGTACTAAGTGACTTGCTCAGAGTCACCCAGCCCAAGTAGGTCAGATATGGAATCTTAGTTTCCAGGCTGGCTTGCTACTCACTGTACCACACTGTCCAGTGTTACAGGTGCCTTCAGCTCAGAGTTGGAAAAGGAGCCTCAGGGACCACCTAGCTGAAGAGTGTTTAATCTTTCTGTGCCCTGGACCCCTTTGGCAGATTGGGGGGCCCTCTGGACCCTTCCTCACAATAAAGTGCTTAAATATGTCACATAAAATACATAAAATTACAAAGTTAGTGAAAAGAAAGATGTAATTTTTTTCTCATTGAAATTCATAGACTTCCTCTCTCCTAAAATCTGTTCTTGTTGTTGTTGTTCTACCTTCATTTTCCAAGGGGTCCAACGACATCATGGGGGTGGTCTTAACTTGCACATGAATAGGATTTGTGAGGTCGAATTGTAGAAAGTCCTCAGCTTCATTCTCTTTTCCTGAATCATCAAAATCACTCAGTGGCAGGACCAAAGTCAAGACAACTGGCAATGGCCCAGAATGCACTGGATGACCTTGGCGGCTTCGATACCTGACCAAGATCTAAGCGCTCCACTCTCCTGCTTCGGCCATCTTCACGGCCATTGCAACAGATTATTCTCATTCATCCATTCTGCCCAAGAAAGTCTTCATATGCTTCATATCCTCCTAAGTATCCCATAGCTTTGAGTGTCGACCCGGTTTAGCTTGTCTGTGTTGGTGGGTTTATTGGGCCGTAGCCACTGAGAATGACGGCTTCTTGGAGCCACAGGTGATGGTCTGATGAGGTGGATGGAGTGTTTAGGGAGGACTAGCACCTCCTGAAATCTCTTCCCTAACTCTTGGAGATCTATTCAACCTGTATCTGAATAAGAATTTCTTCTAATTATCCTCATCACAAATCACAATCAAAAAAGCACTTAGTAAGCACCTGCTGTGTGCCAGGAACTGTTATACAAAGCACTGAAGATACAAAGAAAGGCAAAAATCACAAGGTAATGTGCAATCGTGTGTGTGTGTGTGTGTGTGTGTGTGTGTGTGTGTGTGTGTGTGTGTGTAACATCCATAGAAATCTATCTCATCAGCTTTTATCTGGGATCCACCACCATCACCAAATCCCAACATCCAGATTTCCCCATCCCTATTTGCCTTGTAAAAATCGTGCCTTCAGCAAAGGAACCCAAGTTCCAAAATTCACGCACACTAAGCCACACATAGTAGGCTTCTTCTGTCTCATCTTGAAATCATAGACCAAGAGCTCAGGTGGATCACTCAAGCCCCCTAGTCCTGCCCCCTCATTTTACACATTATCCTATATGTTGAGTTAGAAGGGGATACCTCATCTAATCTCATTTTACAGATGAGCAAACCAAGGCACAGAAAGTCCCCAAAGTAAGTGACGGTGAGTGACCAATGCCAGAAGTTAATGAAGACTCTAGTGATGAATAATCCAGTCCTTTTTCCATGGAACCAAACCTCGGGTTGTGAGATGGGATAATTTTTTAGCACAAGTGCTGGGTCTAAGGTTTATGTTCCACATTAAGTCTTGGGTATTATGCTGATACTGTGGACAGGGTCCCCGCCAGCCCCAATTCCACTCAACTGCAAGGATTTGGTTGTTGACCTTTCTTTTGGAATGGGAAGCCTTGGAACCAGACAGATTTATTTATTCCCTCTCCAAGCAGACACCCTTGATAGATAGATCAGCTCTTCAGCCAGAGCAGCAGTGAGGAGACTTTCTGCTTGTAAATTCAGCCTGCTTTTTTCTCTATCTTGTCTCTTCATGATCTCCCCCATCTGGTCCCTGTTCTCTACATCCACTGGAAACCTCATCTGTACAATGGAAGGATGGAGCACAATGCTTAGCCCTCTTTTGTTGTTGCTTTTGAAGATGGCCTGGGTGAGGGGAGCACTTTTAATCACTTTAGGGAATTCTTCATGTGAAACTTCCTCCATTGATATACCATGGTGTATGGAACTTATAATCTGTAGACAACTGCCTAGGATGCCACCATGTGAAATGACTTGCCCATGGTCACACGGCTAATGTGTTTAAGAGGCCAGACTTGAATCCACACCTTATTGATCCCAAGACTGAGTCCTTCCCAGGCAAAGTAGATATACAAGTGGGCAGCTGGTGTTAAGGTAGATATTATATTGGACCTGGGAGGACCATGAAATTTAAATCTCTCTCTCTCTTCTCTCTCTCTCTCTCTCTCTCTCTCTCTCTCTCTCTCTCTCTCTCTCTCTCTCTCTCTCTCTCTCTCTCTTTCTCTCTCTGTCTCTGTCTCTGTCTCTGTCTCTCTCTCTATCTCTGTCTCTCTCTCTCTCTGTCTCTCTCTGTATGTCTCTGTCTCTCTCTCTGTCTCTCTCTGTATGTCTCTCTCTCTCTCTCTCTGTCTCTATCTCTGTCTCTCTCTCTGTCTCTGTCTCTCTCTGTCTATCTCTGTCTCTCTCTCTCTCTCTGTCTCTCTCTGTATGTCTCTGTCTCTCTCTCTATCTCTCTCTGTCTCTCTCTCTGTCTCTCTCTGTATGTCTCTGTCTCTCTCTCTATCTCTCTCTGTCTCTCTCTCTCTCTCTCTCTGTCTCTGTCTGTCTCTGTCTATCTCTGTCTCTCTCTCTGTCTCTGTCTCTCTCTGTCTATCTCTGTCTCTCTCTCTGTCTCTGTCTCTCTCTGTCCTAGTTTCCTCATCCATAAAATTGGAGAATAGCACTCACCCCCCCAGAGCTATTGTGAGAATAAAATGAGATAACATTTGTAAATCTTATGTGATTATTATAATTATATGAATCTTATATTAATACTTACTTTTGTTATCGATATCAAATTGAACCAAATCAGAAGGCCTCCTGCAATTTTGTGTTTTGGATAAAATATTTCTCATCCTACTTTTCATGACTATATTGTCCAATCACTTTTCAGTCGTGTCTGACTTTTCATGACTGGAGTGGTTTCCCATTTCCTTCTCTAGCTCATTTTACAGATGAGGAAACTGAGGCAAACAGGATAAAGTGCCATGCTCAGGGTCCCACAGCTATTAAGTGTCTTGAATCTAGATTTGAACCCCCAAAGCCGAGTGCTCCTGACTCCAGGCTCTGTGCATTATGGCACCCCCTAGCTGCCCTTCTCATGACCAGATTGGGCCAAAGCTGGGAGGCCTAATTTATCTGCCATATGGACAAAAATCATTCTGTATCCTCTTAGTTCTTTCAAGTTGATCTATTTCCCAAATGGCGAGGAGATTGTTTTAGTTGGGGTCATCCAGTTACCGTATTCCCTGATTCTTTGATCAACCAAGCAGCCCTGCCAATGTCAGTAATCTCTCAGCCCCCATTCGGGTTAATGAATCAGTCTGACTTTCATCCTAGCCCAGATGTAATCTTTTATAGCTTAATGATTTGTTCTAACAGACGCTTCCATGGAATATAAACAGTTCCCTGGGATCCAGTGAAAAGAGTTTTTATTTCTAACTTCTGTTTCTAATTAATTGTGGGCCAATTTGGCTGGACCTTGTTCTACTGTAATCACTCTGAGACTGTACCCTTGGATAGATTCTTAATAATTACCTCCCTAAAGAAAGCCATGAGGTCAGCGATGGAATTCATAGGAAAAGAGAGATTGCCATGGAACCGAGATCTAGGAGCTAGAAAGGGAATGAGCATGTCTGCTTTGGTTGACTCATCTGACTTAATTCGGCAAAGATGTATCAAGCACCTACTATGTGTCAGGTACTAAGGATGCAAAGATAAAAAGCTCAAAGAGCTTACATTCTGCTAACAGAAAACAACAAATGCAGATAAGAAAACACAAAATACATAAATACTAAATACAAAATCATTTCTGAGAGAAAACCATTATTAACCATCATGTTTTGAAAGGGAGATGGTTTCCTATTGGAGTAGACTCCTAAATGTTTACTTAATAGTATTTTATTTTTTCCAATTATGTGTAAAGGTTTCAACATTCACTTTTATAAGATTTTGAGTTCCATATATTTTTCCTTCCTCCCTCTCCCCAATTCCCTAAGATGGCAAGCGATTAATATGTGTTATACATGTACAATCATATTAAATGTACCAAATCAGCTCCAATAGAGCAGAATGAACTGAACCAGCTGAAAGAATTCTGGGAGATGACTATGAACCACTACATAGAATTCCTAGTACCCCTATTTTTGTCCACCTGCATTTTTTATTTCCTTCACAGGCTAATTGTACACTATTTCAAAGTCTGATTCTTTTTTGCAAAACAACTGTTTGGACATGTATACATATATGGTATTTAATTTATACTTTAACATATCTAACATGTATTGGTCAACCTGCCATCTTGGAGAGGGGGGGAAGGAAGGGAAAAATTGGAACAAAAGGCTTGACAATGTCAATGTTGTAAAATTACCCATGCATATATCTGGTAAATAAAAACTATAATTAAAAAAAGAGAATTATGAGTTATAATAGCTAACCTTTATATGTTACTTGCATTCAAACTCCAGTTCTTTCTCTGAATGTGGATGGTATTTTCCATCTTAAGTCTTTAGGAGTTGTCATATCATGATTTTGCTGAGAAGAACTAAGTCTATACTAGTTGATCATACAATGTTGTTGTTACTAGGTACAATATTCTCCTGGTTCCGCTCACTTCACTCAGCATCAGTTTATATAAGTCTTTCCAGGTTCTAAATATATTTTAAAGAAAAGTAGAGATTCCAAAAGGCAGAATAGACCTCCCTGCTGGGCTTGGAATGAGAGCAGAATTCTAATTCTACTTGAGATACTTAGCAATGGGACTTGGAGCAATTTCTCTTTACCTCAGTGTCCTCATCTATAACATGAGGAGAATAATAACATCCACAGCACAGGGTTGTTATGAGGATCTGATGAGATAATACACACAAACCTCCAAGTAACATATAAAGGTTAGCTATTATAACTCATAATTCTCTTTGTTTATTATAGCTTTTTATTTACAAGATATATGCATGGGTAATTTTACAACACTGACAATTGCCATGCCTTTTGTTCCAATTTTTCCCTTCCTTCCCCCCTCCATCAGATGGCAGATTGACCAATACGTGTTAAATATGTTAAAGTATAAATTAAATACAATATATGTATACATGTCCAAACAGTTGTTTTGCTGTACAAAAAGAATCAGACTTTGAAATAGCGTACAATTAGTCTGTGAAGGAAATAAAAAATGCAGGTGGACAAAAATAGGGGTACTGGGAATTCTATGTAGTGGTTCATAGTCATCTCCCAGACTTCTTTTGCTGGGCGTAGCTGCTTCAGTTCATTACTGCTCTATTGGAGCTGATTTGGTTCATCTCATTGTTGGAGAGGGCCACGTCCATCAGAATTGATCATCATACAGTATTGTTGTTGAAATATACAATGATCTCCTGGTCTTGCTCATTTCACTCAGCATCAGTCCCTGTAAGTCTCTCCAGGCCTTTCTGAAATCATCCTGCTGGTCATTTCTTACAGAACAATAATATTCCAAAATATTCATATATCATAGGTTATTCAGCCATTCTCCAATTGATGGGCATCCATTCATTTTCCAGTTTCTTGCCACTACAAAGAGAGCTGCCACAAACATTCTTGCACATACAGGTCCCTTTCCCTTCTTTAAGATCTCTCTGGGATATAAGCCCAGTAATAACTCATAATTCTCGAAACTTCCTGGAGGAGATAGCTTGAAGGTTAAAAATGGAGGAGAACATCTGGTCTCATCTGATAGCTTCCTCTTCATCAACCCCACTACAAAAGCTTAGAGATAAAAGAAAAAATCAAGCCCTGAACTTGTGACTCAAATGACTCAAGCAAAGAAAAGACCAAAGGACTCAACATTAGCCATCGACTGTGGAAGTGCCCTCTCGGGAGGGCAGCGAAGGTCGCTCTCGAGTTCCTAGCTTGGAAAAATGATGGCAAAGCCATTTCCAATTCAGCGTTAGGCTGGGAAGGTTGCAAATTAATTACGATTATGCCTTCTTTGTGCCAAGTGATAATTTACTGCAATTAATTATCAGAAGATATACTGCTGTCAATTATGATACTTGTTCTTGGGAAAGGGTGGAGGGGAAGGAGCCGTTTGCACAAGAGAACCGAAATCTCTAACTAAGTTATATTTTGCTTTTTTTTTTTCATTTCCAATTAAGTTATTATCATTTGTTTTCATTATGGCAGACACAATAGAGAAACCAACAATGCGCTCCTAACCTTTTTTCTTAATCTTCTCACTATCTCAACTTTCCCCCAGTCAACAGTCGCATTGTTACACCTGCAAGTTGTACAGAGAGTGAGGAACCCTTCAGAATTAATGAGTGCAGCTGCGGTCTCTCCAACATGGCACACTTGTGAAAGAGACCTCTTTAAAGTGCCATTATCACAATATTGATAGAGTTATTTATAGGACTGCAAACGTTCCCAGTCATAACAGAGGACTTGTTAACCCTATTGCCGTTCAGGTTGTTAGCATCCCCTGGCCTCCATCCAGGCCTTGTGATCAAGCCCCAGGTGGACTTGATATTTCTCTACAAAGGAGCTAAAAAAAAGACATTGAGAAAACTTCTTCCAGACCAGGTTGGAGAAAGAGAGAGGATCAGGAAGCCAAGGACCCCAATTCAAATTCCAGCTGTACCAGGGATGCAACTTTAAGCAACTTGTTTCACATCTAAGCTTTGGGGAAAAGGGACCGGTTGAACCAAACTGAAAGACTTACTCCACTGTGTACACAGAAGTCATCTCCTATCTTCACATCTTTTCATAGATTGCCCTCCCTTCTCATCCCTACTTTTGAAATCGCTGGCTCCCTTCGATACTCAACTCTAGTTCAACCTCCTTCTACTTTTTCCATGTTTCCCGATTCTGCCCCCTCAATTGTTAGTGTCCCCTTTTACTGCCAAATTATTTTACTTCGCCTTTTATTTTGTATGAGTTCTTTTCCCATGACAAAACTAGCTCCCTGTATCCCCAGCAATGGGCAAACATACTAAAATGGTTTGCCATTTCCTTCTCCAGTTCATTTTATAGATGAGGAAGCTGAGGCAAACAGGGTAAAGTGAGTTGCCCATTTATACACATTTAATAAAAGCTTATTCAATTCAATAGTGAATCTCTAAAACTCCTTCAAGCTATAAATAATGTGAACGTAGGAGAGACTTAAACTGCAACTATTAGGTTGGACAAAGTGTCTCCTTTGGTCTGTGTCTCTCCTTTCTCTCTTTTTCTGTCTCCATCATCCTTTTGCTCTCCATGGTAGCAGGATGCAATTCCCTTCTTCTTATCTCCCTCCCCCTCCTTGGGGGCTAATGAAGAGGACGCCATCAGAGGCAAGGATTGTGGCCAACATGAGCCACATCGACAGAGAATTCTAGCTGAAAAGGAAAGATAGCAAAATGGGGCACATTTGTCCCCTACCAATCATATCCAAGGGAGTAAAAAGGCATTAGGAAACGGTATGAGGTGTGGAAGCTCTCCGACCAATAAATGTCCCACCCCTGGCCACACTGTTCCTTCCATCACACAAATGCAGCCTTAACCATACCAAAGCAGTTTTGGTAGGGTGAAGAAAGGCATAATAGACAGACTTTATGCATATAAGTCTACCTCTTATCCAAGTGGATCATGGTCCTCCGTGAGATTGTCCAGAGCACATAGACTTTGGCTGGGTCATGGTTACATCCTAGACCCAACTCTCTCTCCCTGCCCCAGTCACCTGGACCTAGCGGGAAACTCAAAAGGTAGTTTCTCAGAGCAGATAGAAGCCACAAGACTATTGGAGAAAGCATGGGCAGATGTGTGTTTTCCTCTTTGGGGCTTTGTCTCCTCGTGAAGAGAACCCTTACCTCCAATATGGCGGTGAGGATGGCTGGATTGTATAATACATGGAGAGAAGCATGTAAAAAGATGTGGACTGGGGCAGCTAGGTGGTGCAGTGGATAGAACACCAGCCTTGAATTCAGGAAGACCTGAGTTCAAATCTGGTCTCTGACACTTAACGCTTCTTAGTTGTGTGACCCTGGGCAAGTCACTTAACCCTGTCTCAGGAAGAAAGAAAGAAAGAAAAAAAAAAAGATCTGGACTATAGGAAGGGCCCAGGGTGGGGGGGGGAAATAGGTGGGACAGCTTTAGAAGCCAAACAGAGAGCTTTCCATTTTTTCCTGATGGTCCTAGGAAGCCAATATAAATAAAGGAGGGAGGAAAGGGAAAGGGTGACATGGTCAAACTCATACTTTGGCATCTGAATGAAAGAAGAATTAGATGTGTTTAAAGAGGGAATGAACCCACATATAGGATGTGGCTTTAAGAAACTCCACAACTATAATTTGGGGAAGTCATGATTAGTGGAGAAGGCAGTACTTGGTCTAATAAAGATCTGGAGGTTTTAGTGGACTGCAAGCTTAGTAGAAAACAACAGTATGATTTCCTCCTCCCCCACCCCCTTGAAAAACCCAGGGTGATCTTGAGTGACATAAAGAGCTTCCTTTCCAAAAAAAAAAAAAAAAGAAGTTGGTTATTTACTATCATCTGCCTTGTACCAAATACATCTGGAGTATTGTTTTCAGTTCTAAGCACCACAGTTTGGGGGAAGGAACACTTGCATTGCACCTACTATGTGCCAGGCACCGTGCTATACACTACAAATATTAATCTCATTTGAGCCTCACAATAAACCTTGTTAGGTACAGAATGGTCTGATCCCTATCTCACAAGTGAGGAAATAACACAAGCAGGGATGAAATGAGTTGCCCAGAAGGCAAGTTGAGGAAGTATGTTGATCAGCTTATATTAATACACCGGAGCCCATGGAGAGGAAGTCAGCTGGGATGGGGAAGGGCCTCGTGTTTATTCCAAACAAAAATCGGCACCGGCAAATACCGGAAAAGGCCATCTCATCGTTTAATGGAACTTCTGTCAATGTGGCCATGAGTCAAGGACAACTTCATTGACAGTTCCATTGCACTTCTTTTCTTATGCTTTCCCCCCCTGAAGTCTATCCTCCAAGTCACTTGAGAGGCCACATTTCAGAAAGGGGATATGGCCCGTCTTAGTTCTATTTCATAGACATCCTGCCGGTCCCAGGTCAGGATTAATCTGTTGCCGAATCCGATAGTGTAATTACTTAGAGGGAACCAGAATGGAATTTTCTTTTTCCCAGAGAAGGGAAGACATTTCAGCAGAAGCCCTGTCTGTCTCCTTCCCATGATCCAGAATCCTAGAGCTGGGAGGGGCTTCACCGATCAGTCAAATCAAGTGTTACTGGAACAAGAATCCTCACTCCATCCTACCCAGCATGTCCTCATTCCAACTTTACCTCCATTGAGAGAAAGCAGCCCATGCTATTTCTCATGTTCTATCCCAGTCTTCTCTAGCTTAGTCACCATTATTCCTTCCACCAAAATCCACATTGCCATGGAAAAGTCCTTTTATAGATCAGGAAATGAAGGCACAAAGGGTTAATCATCTTATTCGAGGTCTTGTAGCCGAGACAGGATTGGAATTCAGGTCTTCCTGACTCCAGAGGCAGCTCTCTAATTGTTCTCTTGGAGAGCTTCTGGAGGCAGCCTTAGTTTCAGTTCAGTTCAATAATCCCAAAATGCAGCCAGGAGTTAAAGTCCTTTACTGTCTCTTTCCAAATCTTATCTCCAGATCCTTTATTTACTCCTTCAAGCCCTGTCTCCTTCACTTGGGGCTCGGTTAGCTTTCTGGAGGCCTTCCTCTCTCTTTGTTTTCCCAAGAGCTCTTCTCCAAGTGTCTCCAGCCAGCACGAAAGTCAAAGTTGGGACTCGCTACCTTCAGACAGGCTGGACTTTGGTCAACAGACTATCAACAGATCCACTCAAGTTTGGCTTGGCAAGATCTGAAATCTCCCATCAGGGGCTGAGTGGACACTTGTCAAAGGTCTCAAAAGGACACTCTTGGGCTGACGGGTCTCGACTGTCTTTTCCATCTCTGAGATTTCATGAGTCTGAGAATCACTTCTCCCCCATAGGAAGATCCCAGAGGATGTTAGTGGGGGACCTTGTACATAGTGAGGGCTTAAAATCAAGATTTATTGGGTTGACTCGAAAAGAACTAAGGCATAACTAAAACTGAAGGAAGTTGGTGAGTGAATTCCCAAAGGGGAGGGAGCAGAGCCAAGGCCTCCCACCTACTGGATAATGTCTAATAGAGTGTCTGACAATCAGTTAGTCAACAAGCATTTATTAAGCACCTACTATATACCAGGAAGTGTATTAAAGCCAAGGATACAAAGAAAAGCAAAAAAGGAGGAGGGGTCCTCAACTGTTAAGGAGCTCACACAGTCCAGTGGGGGAAACTGCATGCAAACCACTACATCCAAGCAAGCTATATACCCTGGAGATAGTCAACAGAAGAAAAGTATTAGCATTAATGGGAATGTGGAAAAGTTTCTTATAGACGATGGGGTTTTAGATAGAACTTGAAGGAAACCAGGAGCTCTAGATTAGACATACAGATGATGCTTAATAAATGCTTATTGATTGATAGAGGCCAAGATTAAATTCTCACCCTTTTTTCTTAAGGCTCTGAACCCATGAAATGAAAATACTCCAGTAGAAATGTGAAGACCTCAGTCCTTCTGAGCCAGCTCAGCTACATATTGAGCTATGTGCCATTAGCAAATCACTTTCTGAAGTTCAGCTTTTTCATCTGCAAGAATAATCCTGACCATTTATTTATATTAGGCTTTAAACTGACTATATTTGATCGATTAAGTGTCACAGAAACCCTATAAGAAAGGGGCTACAGAGACTGCTGTACCCATTTCACAGGTGAAGAAACTAAAAATTGACTTGCCTAGGGTCAGAGGCAGGATTTGAACTCTCTATTATACTGGTTATTCATGGAATCATGGGATCATGAGTCAGTGACTAGAGGGGCCCTGAGAAGCCATATAGGGCAACCCTAATTCCACAGATGGAGATATTGAGGCTCAGGAAGGCTGACTTGACCATGGTGTCCCAGGTGTAAGGTAAAAGTTGAATACAGATCTTCTGACTCCTGAGACCAAATTCTCTCATTATATTGTTGAAAAACTAGACAATCTCCAAAATGTCTCCAAGTCCTAAGAGCCAGGAATAATTCCAGGCATGTAAGAAATAGTTCTTGAATTAATTAAATTATTAGAAACACCATACATAATCATGACATCACTTTTCCTCCTCCCCCCTCCTTCTTCCTCTAGCTCTCTTCCTAATGAGGTATTAGAGGATGTCCCCAAAGTCGTATTTTAAGCTCAAAACCACACTGAGACTGTTAAGTATTAAGAACAAATCTGAAATTCTACAAATTCTGGCCATTTGTATTACTCTCCAGCCTTAGGCTCTGCTCAATCCAGAGCAGTGGCTTCCCCCTTGCTGGAGGTCCTCCGACAAAGGCTGGACAACCACTTGTCAGGGACACTGTGCAGGAATCCAACTCTAGGAGACTTGGCATTTGGACTTGAGTCTTCCCAACCAGTAGCACTACGAATAGAACACTGGTCTTGGAATCGGGAAAACTCCTCTTCGGAACTACAAATTTGGCCTCAGATACTTCCTAGGTGACTCTGGACAAGTCACTTAACCCAGTTTGCCTATGTTTCTTGATTTATAAAATGATCTGGAAAAGGAAATGGCCAACCCCTCCAGTGTCTCCACCATGAAAACTCCAAATAAGGTCATGAAGGGTTGGACATGGCCAAGCAACAACAAACTCCCTAATTCATATTTCCTATAAAATCTTTCCTATTCTGGTTTTATGTCTGCATATTCATCACCTAACGCTATTCCCCTCCCCAGACTGGACTGCTTGTTGTCTCAAATCTCCGCCTTCCATTTCCCACCTTCCCACCTTCATACAAGCCATGACCCATGTCCATATTGGGCTCCATTTTCACGTCATCCTCTCAGAATCCCTAGCTTCATTCATGTTTACATGGAGCTTCTCATGGCACTCTAAATTGTAATTGTTCTCAGCCAGCTCAAATGACCACACATTCTTTTGTTGGTTTGGCAACCAACCTCCAAGGAGAATGTCAGTCAATGGAGGCAGGGCTATCTTTCGCTTTTGCTTAGCACAGGTGCCCCCACGCAATGGGTTTACAAGAAATATTCATTCTGCTGAATCAAACTAGAGGCAGGTCTTGGGACATTAAACCCAGTTTTCTTTCCACATGACTAAGTATCCTTTGGCTACGTCATGCAAACCTTGGGCTGAACTGCAAAGAATATGCATTCTGAGTCATGCTACCAATGTCATCTTTTGTAATTCATTTCCAATTCACAGAGAATCCCCCGATTCCTCATTAGCCATGCCCTTGGCCAAGAGCAATAGAGCAAATACAACCTCCCACAAATGATATAATAGAGATCAATGGAGACTTTCAAAAGATCACTTTATACCAAAAAGGTAGCAATCTATGCATAAACTTGTTTGTTTGTTTGTTTTTTTGCTGAGGCAATTGGGGTTAAGTGACTTGCCCAGAGTCACACAGCCAGGAAGTGTTAAGTGTCTGAGGCCAGATTTGAACTCAGGTCCTCCTGACTTCAGTGTTGGTGCTCTATCCACTACACCAACTAGCTGCCCCCATGCATAAACATTTTTAAAGAAACCTGAAGATGTTCTATTCAACAAGAAGAGAACTGAGTTAAGAGGAACCTCAAAAGTTATCTAGTCCAAGCTTCGCAATTTACGGATTGGGAAATTGAGTCCCAGAACGGGCAAAAAGCTTGGCAAAGTCACAATCAATGAACAAATCATAAAGCCAGCCAGGTCTGTGAACCTCTTTCATAGATTATGGCATTGAGCCAACAAAGGTCAGCATATTGGCTACAAAAGCATATGTTTCAAATTTGAGTTGATACAATATCAAAGAAAGCAAAAGTGAATAGGATGATATTCAAGTATTTCAAAGAATCCCTAAAATCAAGAGTTGCTCTAGATTTTTTTTTTATTTTGGGGATTCCTGTGACAAAAAAAAAAGAGTATTCTGGCCACGTTTTTCTAGATGTAGCTTTCCTCCTGAGGATTCCTGATTCTCCTTAAGGACGGGTGTTTGCTTGATCTTTGTTGATGATTTTAGCCACCATGTGAAAAGAAGCGTTTGTCAATTGGTCATAATCTAATATTTTGAATTTCCCTATATCTATTTCCTTATAACTATTCATGTCTCTCCCAAAGGACTTTTTGTCCACAAATATTTATTGAAATTCCTAATGGGGATGATCCAGTATAAGGATGGTGTGACGGCTTCTGCCATTGGCTAATAATAATAACAATCAGTTGGGCGTCAGTGAGAAAAGGTCTGACTTCATTGGTTTGAATACTACCTCTCCTATTTATTACTTACATAACTCTGGGAAAGATACTTCTCTGTCCCTCAGTTTTCTTATCTGTAAAATGGGAATAATAACAGCACCTGTTTGTGAAGCTCAAATGAGATATTTGCTAGATGTTTTGTAAACCTTGCAGTTCTATAGAACTATTGGCTATGACTATGGTTTATGTAAGGTTGGCAAAACATTTGAAAGATTAGCTCCATAACAATTCGTCAATAAAGCATTAGAGGGAGGAGAGAGAAGAAGAGGAGAGGGAGGGTAATTAAGAGATTGGCCTAAAGTAGAGAATAGGATGGTAAATGTTTAACAATCAGCTCTCCAAAAAAAAAAAAAAAAAAAAAAAAAAAAAAAAGGCTATATGCTCTTGAGTTTAGTCTTCATTATTATTAGCATGTATACAGGATGGATGAGGTGATATAGTAAGGTTTATATTTTTGTATAACCCTTCCATGCTTACCAAACCCTACATGATCACCACCATCATTTCTCCCCTCCCCAAGGAAAGCCAGGATGGATTTTTTTTTTTGTTTTAATTTTTTTTTTTTACTGGTCCCTTTTTGTGAATCCTAAATAACAACAAATTAAGCGTCAGCTTGGAGAAATACAAAGAACACTCATTGGACTTGGCGTTGAGAGACCTAGATTCCAATCCCAGTTCTAACACTTACTAACTGTGGATAGGCACTTAAGTGGCTTGGAGTCAGGAGGATCGGAGTTCAAATATCACCTCAGTTACTTACCAGGTGTGTGATCCTGGCCAAGTCACTTCACTTCAGTTTCCCCATCTATAAAATGGGGCTAATAATGGCCCCTACTTCCTGAGGATCAAATGAGATATTTTTAATATTCTTAGCATAGTGCCCGGCCCATAGTAAGCATTCTGTGCATATTTGCTATCATTATTATTAATTATTATTACTGCTGTTATTATTAACATTATTATTTAAGTCAATTGACCTTTAGTGTTGGTGTAAAATGGAGATTATCATCCTGGTACTTCCTACTTCTTAGAGTTATTGTGAGGGGAGCTCCTCAATGGGACATCCCCATTTTAGGATTATGGATTGCTATGATTATTAGGTTGCTTGAAATATTTTACTGAGAAGCCCTCAAGGCGGAGGCAACAGTGAGGGATGGGAGGGGGGTAGTGGAAAGGGCCATCAGCTGAGGAAAAGCTCGACAAAGGAAGCCAGCTGTTCATAAAGATTTTAGCTCAGTCTGATCTTTTACCAGATATAAGACACCCCCCCCCCTTTGCTTCCCTCTTGCCTTTAAATCTTTCTCAGCCTAGACCTTGATATTTCACTCAGTCCTAGATCCACCGCCAGGAGCTGCCAGCCAGGGTTGTTCTTGACAGACCCAACACTTAACAAGGGAAAATGTTGTGGAGATGGGAGCTCCACTTTCCTAGGGAAGGGAGGAAATTCATGATGAGCGAGCTGTGTGTTCCCAATCTAGGAATAAGCTGGCACCGGGAAACTGAAACAGTTCTCAACTTTTCCTGTTAAAGGTCTTTCTTTAAAAAGAAAAAGAAAAAAAAAAAATCCAGAACAACAGACAAAGCTATATTTAAATGTAAATGCCTAAAAATGCAAATGAAAAGGTAGTTGGATTATCTACTGACACAGCACCATGACATGAAGGTAGGGTGGTTGAATAGGTAGCGCACTGGATAAATTAAGAAATAAGAGTTCAAATTCTGACTACTATGCTGGAGGTCACAGCATGTCAGGATGGAAGGAACCTTACACACCAGCCGGTGGATCCAAGCCACACTGGAACATGACCCTCATCATTGACAGAGCAAATGAGTGCTCATCCTTTGCCTGACCACCTCTGGAGGCAGCCTATTCCTCTCTGGGATAGCTCTCGCTGTTAGGAAGTTTTCTCCTGTTTAAAGCCTAAATCTGCCTCTTGGTAATGTCCATCCATTGCTATCTACATTGAGAGGAAAGAGGACATGGCAGCTGGCTTCAGTTCTTTGAAGGACCGTGATGAAATAATAATAACAATTTATATACTGAATCCTCTGTGCCGAGCACTGAGCTAATTGTCTTACAATTATCATCTCATTTGATTCTCACAACAATCCTGGTACCTGCTATTATTAGCCCCATTTCACAGATGAGAAAACTGAGGCAAACAGCAATGCCAAAGTCGCACAACTAGTAAGTATTAGAGGCTGAATTTAAACTCAAGTCCTCCTGACTCCAGGCCCAGTGCTCCATCCACTGGGACACCTGTCTAAGGAATTATATTTGTTCTGTCTGAGCTCAGAGAGCAGAACTAGGTCCCAGGGATGGATGATGCAAAGAGATAGCCACTGGCTCAATAAAAGGAAGTATTGTTTTAAGAGTTATCTGACTAAGGAATTAGCTGCCTCTCCAAGGAAGGTTCAGGTTGAGATTGGAATGGAGGGTCATCTTTTAGGGATTCTCAAAAAGGGAATCCTGTGAGGGATGGGAGATCAGAATGGATTCCTAAAAATGGAATTCCCATACCTAGGACTTTATTGTTATTTATTGTCCAGTCGTGTCCGCACATTCTTTGTGATCCAGTAAGGTTGGAATGGAGGGACATCTTTTAGGGATTCTCAAAAAGGGAATCCTGTGAGGGATGGGAGATCAGAATGGATTCCTAAAAATGGAATTCCCATACCTAGGACTTTATTGTTATTTATTGTCCAGTCGTGTCCGCACATTCTTTGTGATCCAGTAAGGTTGGAATGGAGGGACATCTTTTAGGGATTCTCAAAAAGGGAATCCTGTGAGGGATGGGAGATCAGAATGGATTCCTAAAAATGGAATTCCCATACCTAGGACTTTATTGTTATTTATTGTCCAGTCGTGTCCGCACATTCTTTGTGATCCAGTAAGGTTGGAATGGAGGGACATCTTTTAGGGATTCTCAAAAAGGGAATCCTGTGATGGGTGCGAAATCAGAATGGATTCCTAAAAATGGCACTTCCATACCTAGGACTTTATTGTTATTTATTGTCCAGTCCTGTCCGCACATTCTTTGTGATCCAGTAAGGTTGGAATGGAGGGACATCTTTTAGGGATTCTCAAAAAGGGAATCCTGTGATGGGTGCGAAATCAGAATGGATTCCTAAAAATGGCACTTCCATACCTAGGACTTTATTGTTATTTATTGTCCAGTCCTGTCCGCACATTCTTTGTGATCCAGTAAGGTTGGAATGGAGGGACATCTTTTAGGGATTCTCAAAAAGGGAGTCCTGTGATGGGTGCGAGATCAGAATGGATTCCTAAAAATGACACTTCTATACCTAGGGCTCTATTGTTGTTGTCCAGTAGTCCAGTCGTGTCCACCTCTTGGTGATCTAATACGGGGTTTTGTGATCCTTGTTCCATCCTGATTTTCCTTTCTTTTCTCATTTAGCCTGAGCTGAAGACGGGTTTCGAGAACTGATTTATTTTGCTATTTCTTTCTCCTATGAATTAAGGAAAATAGGGGGGAGGGGTAAAAACTAGTTAATA
The DNA here is from genome assembly GCF_048593235.1 of Sminthopsis crassicaudata. Lineage (NCBI taxonomy): Eukaryota > Metazoa > Chordata > Mammalia > Dasyuromorphia > Dasyuridae > Sminthopsis > Sminthopsis crassicaudata. The sequence continues at coordinate 15,007,883 of NC_133620.1, read as the reverse complement.
TGTGAAACCAAACTGGAAATCAGGTCTTCTTGACTAGAAGCCAGCTAGGGGCTCAGGGCTCTATTAGCCTCTCATTCGATTAACCTCAATTACTTTACCAGGAGACACTGTTGCTTTGGTCCCAAGTCCCTTCACCCCTCTTGTGTTTTGTTTTTTCCTCACCTGTTCAGAGGGATAATAATATCTCATCGGATTGTTATGAGGAAGATACCTTGTCAATCTATATAAATGTAAATTGCTATTATTATGAATACTGTTATTATTATTATTAATACTGGGCTATAATTTATCAGTGCCATTGGGAAGACTGCCCTCCCAGCAAGTAGTCCTAGACTGCTGTATTTTAAAATTTGGGTCTATTCTTTATCAACATTGTATTCCTTCCAAAATGTCAGCTATTGTTTTTGGATGTTTGAGAAGAGTCTTACTCAGCCGCATCCCTTCTAATTTACTATTCCTAATCAGTGGTAGATATCAAGACTAAATCATCATTTGAATTGTGGGTAAAATAAGAGTAAATTGACATCACTCTTAAATGCATGAGCTTTGTGATAACTGTTCCATCACCCCTTTTTTTCCTGCCCATTTGGTAGAGAAGCCATGTTTCAGAGCAACCAACACTGCCACCAGTTTGACTCCTGGCTGAATGGGGCCTTGCACCAGCTAGCAAAATGTGCCAAAGACCCTAAGCCTTGAAATGACTGTTGCCACCCTTCCACGTCTCTACTCAAACTTCCTTCCCGTACCCACTCTTCAGTAGCAATTATACCCATTATTAGTATTTATGGGATAACAGTAGACTAGCAGAGTGCTTTTTTTTAAAAGAGACCTATGGCTTTTTTGTTCTCAATCAGCACCTGGCCCCTAACTTACTGTCCCAGAGAGATTCCCGGCTTATTGAGAAATGAAGTAACATGTCCAGACTCGGGCACTAGCACATATGTGTCGGAATCAGGATGTCAACATGAGCCTGCCAAGTCCATTTCTTTAGTCCCCCCCCCCACACTGCCTCTAGTCATTATACATATTATCATTTAATCTATTCCCTTGTTAATATAACATATGAAAGGGGGTGTCGGTTGGGCCCCAGACAATATTTATGTGGCTCTGGGCATGTCGCAACCTCTCAACCTCAGTTTCTTCATCTAGAAAATATTGCGACTATTTCCCAAGATCATGGTGAGGTTCAAATGAAGTAATATTTGTAAAGCACTTTCTAATTCTTAAAGCACTATGTAAATATAATAATTATCATTAAATTTTAGTTTATTATTCATAATAACATTTGTATTATTAGTAATAGTTTTAGTATTAATGATTAATTAAAATTAATAAAATAATTATCATTATTGAGACAGGAGAAAATTACTATGGCAAACGGTTGTATCTTGAAAAGTACAGCTCATGTGCTGTTGAATCTTGATTTTCTGAAGCTTTCCCCTTTGACACATAGACAAGGAAATTCAAAGTATCATATAGATAATAAGGAGAGAGTTTGAGAGTGGAATTCAGTTAAGTCCATCAACAAGCATTTATGATCTACTAAGTTCCAGACATGGTCCTATGTACTGGGGTAGAAAGAGGTGCCATCCCTCCCCCACCCTTATACCCTTCCTTCCAGTCCTTGCCCTCAAGAAAGTTCCATTCTAGTAGAATTCAGGTCACAGAATCACAGTTGAAAGGACCCTCATCAGGAACTCCAACCTGATCAAGACTTCCTACAACTTCCCCACAAATGGGCCATCCAAACTTTGTCTTCAGACCTCAAATGACAAGAAACCACTGATGTCCGCAAACAGTCCATCCCACTGTTGGACAGCGACCATCGTCAGATGGTGTTTTCTTTCCTCAAACTTACCTCTGCCTTTTTGCAAATTTCTTTTTATTTCTCCCAGTTTCTCTTTGAAATTTAAACCAGTCAATTCCCTTCCCCATGTTTTAGCCCTTCAAATACTTGAAGACAGTTGGTTATCTTGTCCCTCTGCCTTCCTCCAATTCCTTTCTCCCAGTTCTTCTGATGTCTTCTACAGAACTTCTGCCACTATTTTCCTGCCTTTTGAATATACAAGGAAGAAGCAAGTTCACTTTGTCTTTATGGAAAATATCTTGCTACCAGACCTCCAGAAGAAAGCAGAGCTCCATTTACATGGGGGTGAATATTTATCGTATTATAATAGGTTACTTAGCAGGTCTTAAAGCTGAGTGGCCCAGTGAAGACTTATGAGGTCGATGTAAATGAGCAGCATGTCAAAGTATGTGAGTCTGGCCAGATTTCCGAATTTTGGTTTGTTAAAATGTAATATTGAAAAAGTGAGAGCTGAGATCATTACTATCTCAATGATGGCAGATAGCCAGCATTATTAGAAGGAAGAGAATGTAATAGATTGAAGATAGCAAGAACCCAAAGTCTTTGTAGGATCCTTGCTTATTTAGAAGAGGCGTGAGGTGCAGTGGATGGGATAGGATTCTGGACTTGCAGGTAGACACATTTACCACATGGGTGACTTTGGGCAAGTCATTCATTCTCATGGTCCTCATTTTCCTCATCTGTAGCATGAAAAGCTAGATGGTTTCCAAAGTCCTTTCCAGGTCTATGATCCTATGATAAGGAAGGTTGTGCAATGAATAGGTGATGGACTCTGGTCAGGAAGACCTAAGTTTGAATTCTACGTCAGACACTAGCTATGTGAGATTGGGCAAGTCATGTCATTTCTTTGTGCCTCGGTTTCCTCATTTGTAAAAAGAGGGGGAAATAGCAGCTACCTTTCAAGGTTTAGAGGATAAACTGATATATTTAAAATATTTTGCACAATGTCTGGAATATAGTAAAGATGCTTAATCAATACTTATTTACTTCCTTCCTATTATCATCATTCTCATTCTCATCTGTGATTGATCCAACAAAAATCCACACTTGAATCCTTTATCTGACAGTTAGTTGAGTGACCTTTGAGGTTCAGTTTCATTATCTATACAATGGGCATAATTATATATATATATATGCATATATATATGAGCTATCTATCATTGTTTCAAGGCTCAGATGAGATTATCAGGAAAGTTCTTTGTTAAATCTTAAAGCTTTCTCTAAATGATGTCACTGTTCAACATCACTATTAATTAAAGTCTCCCTTTTCTTTAAAGAAAAAGAACAAAAAGTTGTTGGACAAAAAAAAAATTCTCTTCATTGAAGTTCACTTTTTCCAATGAGGGCCTCGACTACATGCAATGAGAGTTCCACTCCTTTCTAAATCATGTGTTTTCCAAGACTAACTTGACTTGAAAAGGATATCTCCATGTGCACCATATCACTGACACTGTTCAGTGATAGCTCTAATAGAACTATTCAACAAAAAGATTGGCTCATGCTCTCTTCCAGCAATGTTAGTGACATCAGTTGTTCCAGTTCCTCATTTCGCTGATGAAGAAACTGAGACCCATAGTCATTCAAGTACTGTCAGAAGTGACATTTGAACACAGGACTTTTTGCACTGTGTACCAAGCTTCTGCCCTCATGCTGGATAGTTCCACTTTGCAGAGAACAATTGCAAATGGCTTGGCCATCAGGAATGTAAGAGTGGGGACTACTTTTTGCTTTTCACTCAATGCCTGGCGCATGATAAGCACTTAAAAATACTAGCTGACAGACTGCCTGACAAGCCCACTCTCCCTGGAAAAGAAATGGTATAAGTTTCCTTTATTTCTTTTCCCACAAAAAAAAATGGCCACACATATTTGCAGAATGACTATTTACAGGAGTCAGTAGTAGAGGTGATTCCATTTTCTAGGAGTTATTGAGAAAATACCTAAATGATTTACATATATGTCCATAATAATGTCTAATATTTGTATAATAGTTTACAAGTAGAAAGGATAACAGACTAGATGGAGAGATAAACCTGAGTTCAAATCCTATCTTGGATACACATAAGTTGTATGATCCAGGGAAAGTCATCCTGTCAATATTCTAAACAATGCCCCAAGAATAAGTTTCAGAGAAAGTTTTTCAATAATAACGATACCAGTGACATCCTTGTCCCATATTCCAGTCATTTCATTCATTTAACAAACCAGAAATACCTAGATAAGGAATATCCCACATTAACTTTGTGGCCCAAATCTGCCTTGGGAAGGAATTGTAGCAGCTCTTATCATTTAACTAAGCTGGAGCCTGGGAAGAGTAAAATCAATTGGAGAATCCCAAAAGAAGGATGTCTCCCTGTCTCTGGGCGGTATGGCAGACTATCTCCTTTGCTTCTTAACGTTCCATCAGGTTTTTGTGTCTTCTAGAATCATAAGTTCTCAGAGTTAGAGGGGATCCAGAAAGGTCATCCTGGGAACTTTAAAATTAGACCAGCAAAATCAAGTTTGGCACAAAGGAAAGATGGGCAGTGATCTTTGTGATGGAAATTGAGAAGGGGTTAAAAGGTCCCCTGTTCTCAAATTTTAAAGGTCATCTTAAAATCTATTCTCTACTTGTATTTATGCAATTTCATTTCCTCCCTCCCTCCCTTATGTTCTCCCTTTTTTCTCTCCCTCTCTTCCTCCCTCCCTCCACCTTTCCTAACTTCCTCCTTCTCCTCTATCATTTCTTTTTTCTTAACTATCCTTCCTTTTTTCTTTCCTTCCTTTTTCCTTTCTTTCCTTCTCCCTTTCTTCTTCCTCCCTCTCTTCTTCAGGTGATAATCTCTAAGACTAGAAAGTGACACATAGTAGAAATTTGTTGATTTGTTGATTTATAGGTGAATTCCTTATGTGCATCAGTGTAAGAGATTTTCAGAACTCTCTGACTCCAAGTGAAATGAGAGACAGAAAGACAGAGACAGAGAGAGGAAGGGAGCAAGGGAGAAAGAGAGGAGAGAGACAGAGAGAAGAAGGGAGGAAGGGGAGGGAGGGAGGGAGGGAGGGAAGGAGAGAGAGAGATTGGGAGAGAGAGAGCTGCATTGTTGACTCATTTTGTTATTGTTATCCACTAGGACTCTGAACACTTTTTTGCCTCAGTCATACACAGAATGTCCTTGAAGAAAGGTAACATTTTAAGGCTCTTCCATCTCCATCCTCTGGTAACTCAATGGCTTTTATCTCTCCTGAATTTCAACTTGACATCCATTTTCTGTTTCTTCTGATTAGGGAAATTTTGGATTCTGTAGTCATTCTGCAGAATTCTGGAAACCCCCACTGCCTCCTCCCTCCTTTCCTTTATCCCTGTCCCAAATGACCCTCCCCTTCATGTTTGGGGAAAGAGATGAGAGAGATACAGAAAGACACAGAGGGAGATGAAACAGATAGAGTGAGAAAGAAAAGGGGAGAGTATTGAGTAAGGAAAGGACAAGGAAAGGAGAGAGGGGAAGGGGGAAGGAGAGGGGAAATAAGAGGGAGAAAAAAGAGACAGACAGAGAGAAAGAGAAAGAGAGAAACAGATAAACAGACAGAGAGAGAGACAGAGACAGACAGAGAGAGAGACAGAGACACAGAGAGAGAGACAGAGACAGAGACAGACAGAGAGAGAGAGACAGAGACACAGAGAGACAGAGAGAGAGAGAGACAGAGAAAGAGAGAGAAAGACAGAGAGACAGAGAGAAAGAGACAGAGAGACAGAGAGAGAGAGACAGAGAGAGAAAGAGAGACAGAGAGAGAGAGAGAGAGACAGAGAGGGGGGGGGAGAGGGAGAGAGAATTCCAGATTGATACAGTCTCAATAATTAAAGGGCACCATTCTTGTTCATCAGTCCAGGTAGACAAAGGAGAGTGGGGAGTCCAGGACCCAGTGAGAGAGAGCCAGCGTTCTCACCATTGGTTTCTTGAAATTGCCCCTCTTTACTCTTAGCATCTCTACACTGCATTGACCATACCCATCCCTCCCTCACAGGGGGAGGGAGAGGGGGAGGGGGGAAGGATGGTCGCTCCACTGCCCCATTTCTCTTAGCTCCTACTGTAGACCCTGGAATCTCAGTGCTGAACAGGACAGGGCTCTCAGGATGCTTTTGGTACTTCCCTGTCTCATCTTACAGATGGAAAAACTTGAAGTTCAGGGAGGGGAGATGTTTCCCCCAATATTCCATGAACAATTGCAAAACTGGGACCACATCAACCACATTCATCCTTTTCATTTATTCTTTCAATTAACATTTTAATGTGTCTGCCATAAGTAAAGCATTGTGCTAAGTGCCAAGGAAAAATGGATCATTCAGATAAGCCCCTGCCCTCCTGAGCTGCTGCACTTATTCCCCAACCCTGACTCCTAATAAGACACTTGCCACATCACACAAATTTCTTTAGTCATTATTTAGTACACACTTTAAAAATGCCAATGCAGTCCTATAAAGTCAGATTCCTGAAATAATAAAAGATTTCCAAAGGCATAGCCAAAGAATTGAGTAACTGGAGAAAAAAAAAATCTCAGGATTCCTTCTTTAATATTCATTGCAAATTAAGTTAAGTAATCTAGAAGCACAAATTCTGGAAAGCTGGGTTTTTGACAGCTCTTCATAATTATGGGGGATTGGATAACTCAATTAACTGAGTCTCAGTTTACTTCTCTGTAGAATGGGGCCATAATCCCTTCCCTCCCTCCCTCCCTGGCTTGTCAGCTCAATAAGGTATTCAACAAGCATTTGTTGTCTTCAGAACATGTAATGTATGAGCAAGTGCTTGAAAAAATATAAAGCTATATAAATGCAAGGGACTTTTATTATCCCCAGCTCTGCTGCAATGCAGCAAGAACTTGGACGGTGTTTACTCCTTGGGAGAAAGACAAAGAGGCAGCTGTCACAGGCTGTTTCCCGGTTCTCTCCATTGCCTCTGATACTTGTCTCATGCAGACCTGGACCTAAAAGGCATTAACCCTCAACAAACCGAAAGGTTCTTCTTCCATCAATCAATAAGTATATGAAATCAACAACCATGCCAGAGAATTCAGGCTATCCAAGGAGAATGGGAATCCAGGACCTAGTCCAGCTTAGATCCATTCCCCGCCCCCCACAATTTCCAAAGAAGCTTTTTATAACATCCCTATGTATAAAGAACTATGGGCAACTCACTGCCAGGCTCTGGGGACATAAGAAAAACAGAGAGAACTTCCAAGGTCAAAGGGTCTAATTCCTACTCAATCGGGAGTCCCCGCTACAGCACCAATGGACAAAAAAAAGTTCTGCTTGAAGATTTTCAGTCTCACTCTTGTCCAAAATTTCACTTCTGCTCTGACTGTTGGGAAGTTGTTGGGGTTTTTTTATAAGTCTCAATATACCTCTTTGCAACTTCTATCCATTACTTCTAGTTTTGTTCTTTTGTTACTTTTATTACAATCTGAAAGGGGGATGGGAAAGAATCCTACCAAAAAAAGAATTCTAAAAATCATATATAATAAATTTACAGCTGAAAGGGACCTACGAGGCCATCTATCACAATCACTTCATTTTTCAGTGGAGGAAATTGAGGACCCGGGGGCTTCATTGATAAAAATGAATGTCATTTCATTATGGCCTAGGATGACGGCAGTGGGAACAGAATCTCTGATGGAAACTGAGGAGCCACATGACTCAGTCAATGGCCTGGGCAATCTGTACCATAGTTTCCTCATTTATAAAATGAGTCACTTGGCTTGAATGATCTCTGAGGTCCCTGCTAATCCTAAAGAAAAAGCCAGGCACAGTTTTGGGAAAAGAGCAGGTGCTTAATAAGTGCTTATTGAAAAGAACTGAATTAAAACTAGTAAAACTGGGATGTGAGAGATAATGTGAAGAGAAAATCTACAAGACTTGACAACAGATCAGATTTAGGAGGCAAGAGACAGGGAAGAATCAAAGATGACCCAGAGTTTTGCACAGTCGTTTGCTTATTAAGCTTGTGATCAACAAAACCCTCCAGATTTTTCCCCCAACATGGTCAACCAAGTCCTGTGTTTATGCAATTTGCATTTTGTATCTGAGGAGAACTATCATTTATTTATTTATGGTATTGGCAGATTTGTATCCTCCCCAAAATGCAAGTTCCTTAAGGACAGAAACATCCATCCTTGGTGTCCTTCACAGTTACTGGCTCAGAATAGGTACTTAGTAAATGTATGTTAAGTTAAACTGAATTGAGCCAAATTTGAGAGAGGCTATACTTTATCTAAATCATTGGATCAATGACTTGGACTATTGGACTGACTTTACCAAGTGTTAAATAAAGCACTTTGTGAACATATGTTTTTCCATATTAAAACCCCCTAAAATATTAAAGAACTACTATTGGCTTTGTTAATATTTATTACTATTTCTTAATATTAATTATTATTATGAGTAACAGCAGTTGCTACAAGTAACATGGTACTACATAAATAATGCTGGATCTGGAGTCAAAGGTTCTGGGTTCAAATCCCATGTCCTTCATTTCCTATTTGTTTGTGAAGCTGCACAGTTTCTTCAACTCTCTAGGACTTGATTTTCTAATCTGTAAAATGAGGCAGTTAGATTATGTAAACCCTAAGGGCCCTTCCAGATCAAAATCTAAAAGTGAATAGAGTCTAGGAGGTGCAGAGCAAAAACAATGAAATAAGTTAATTTTTCTTCCCTAGACCTGTTAGTTTTTTCATATGTAAAATAAATGGATTGAAAGAGAGCTAAACCTGGAATCAGGAAGACCCCAGTTCAAATCCTGCCTCAGAAAATTATTAGCAGTGTCATCCTGGAAAAGTCATTTAAATTTTGTCTGCCTCTCTGCCTCTTTTTCATCACCTGTAAAACAGGATAATAAATTTAGCACTGACCTCCAAGGGTCGTTGGGAGGATCAAATAAGACAATATTTCTAAAGCATTTAGTATACTGCCTGATTCATAGTAGATATTTAATAATGCTTCTTTCCTTCAATCTTTCTTTTATTGGACTCTGAGTCCCTTCCAGTTCCTCAACTATATCTAACCCACCTTGTAATTGATAGAGGAAGGAGACTTATTTTGGGTGAAGGTCTACAGGTAGGGAATACCTGACACTTGTAGTCAGTTTACCAATTAGGTTTGAATCAAATCTTCTTTTGTAACAAGAGAGGACTTGTATATATTTTTAAAGATTTATGAATTTTAAAGAGGTAAATAAAAATTAATGAAAAGAGAGGAAAAAAACATTACTATCAGTCTTGGAAATGATCACAATCTCCCTCTTGTCCCATCTCCCCCCAAAAGTTCTTCCCCGTGAAGGTATTTTCAGGACGCGACGAAATTTATCTCCATCATCCCTTTCCTAGAATATGCTTCCAGGAGGCCACTGATGAAATACTGGTCTTAAATGATATCATGTAACCATCCATAAATTTTGGATCTCTCCAAAGCAGTTAGTTCCTCTGCCTGTAATTAAGGCTTTGAAAGTCAAATGATTTACAGGCTCATTTTTAATTACTGCTTGGTGAACTTTCCTGCATTAGGATTGTCACAACTTTCCTTAAGGATTCATCTCAAGCCAGGCAATACAGTGGGAAACTATTAACTCCTACTTTGGTTGGGCAATTATCTGCATTACAAGGTTTAGGCAATTAGCTGTTTAAGATGTCATTATATTTTGCCATCTGGTACACAGGAGTTTATGCAGATCAACAGGCACGTGCTAGAGTGGCTTTCTCTCTCTGACTCCCATTCTCGACCCAAGTCATCACTCTAATGAGGCAGAGTCACAGTGCCCGGCACAGTTTAGTCACAGGTGTATACTGTCAAGCTTCATTTTCACGGAAGACCCGCATTTAGCCATTTTCAAGTATTCTACAGCAGAGGGAGAGGGTGTAATTAGTTCTTAACAGTCTAACAATAGGAACAGTGTTCCTCTAGTACAGTCATGGAGGAGGGGTCATATTCTCAATTAGGAAGGATCCTTCTCCTGATCTGCTGGAGGATTTCTCCCAGGACCATGACGTTCTCTTTACTGGTCGGTCACAAGGGGGAAAGAGATTTCCACTCCTTATAGACAGGAAGGATGTAGGATTTTGGCTGAATGGGAACTCCTGATGTAGAAATTCCCTCCCCTTGCCTATAAAGGTCCAGGATTCCAAAGGTGTAAACTCCCTTTAAAGGCCAGAACCAAAGGTGTGAATTCTGAGCCAGAGAACTGTCCAGACAACCTGAGTTCTCACCTTGTAATCCTAACATCTGCCCACACTGCAACCCACTCCTCGGATTCCTAGATGGGTCCTAGAGAGTTTCAAGAGGGGGAATTATTTTTCCCTAGACCAGAGGGTCTCAAACTGTGACCAGCTGAGGACGTTTATACCGCCCACCGGGTTATGGCCAATGGGCTGAGGGGCGGACACAGAGTGTGAGCTTTTGTTTTTACTATAGTCCGGCCCTCCCATAGTCTGAGGGACAGTGAACTAGCCCCTATTTTAAAAGTTTGAGCTAGACTCACACAACCAGTGAGCATCAGAGGCGAGATCTGAATGTAGGTCACACACTGTGCTCTCTCCCTTCTCCATGCCTTTGCAGTCTGCCCCCATCTGCCTTAGCTTTCCTTGTCATTTCTGACTCTGAGCTCCTGGTTTCTTCCTTGGATTCAGATCAAGGGAAACTAGTTACATAAAGCCATCCTGCTTCTCTCAGGGCTAGTGTCTTCTTGAGTTTTCTTGTATGTTCTTTGTAGACACCCATAGATTAGAATTCAAGTTCATGAACCAGATTCTTCATTTTTTAAAAAATAATTTGGCCTCTAGTACAGTGTCTGGTACATAGAAGGAACTTAAGAAATGGTAATTAACCGACTGACTGAAAATTAACTCTAACTTCAACCCCAATAATGAGAGCAAGGACAGCTTTAGGACCAGAGACTTCATCACGTGAGGAATTCCCAATATTCATAGTGTCCTGGAGTCTCCTGGAGCCCAGAAAAATACATGACTGTCCTTGGATCATACAGCCAGCTTCATCTAGCAGGGGTTCTCAAACTAAGGCCCATTGAGGACGTTTATGCGAGGAGGGTTATGGCCAATGGGCTGAGGGGCGGAGACAGAGGGTGAGCTTTTGTTTTTATTATAGGCCGGCCCTGCAACAGTCTGAGGGACAGTGAGCTGGCCCCCTCTTTTAAAAGTTTGAGGACCACTGCAAGGCAAGACATGAACCCTTTAACTTTGACTACCCCAAAGCTGTCAAAGATGCTGTAGAGAGCCAACAACATTCAGAACTGACTCTGCCGCCAGATTAAAATGTAACTGGGAAATGTAACAAAATAACAAAATTTAACCAAATAAATTAAAATGTAATAAAACATAGATAGTGTTTCTATGTGGTTTTCTAAATCGGCGGAATGCCTTCAAGCTCCGTGGGTAAAATTTAAGTCTCTGAGGTGGATAGGACTGAACAAAGACGGCTGCTTTTTATTCAGGGCTCTCAGAATTTACCAGTTGTTTCACATTGTGGCTCTCTGCGTCTCGCGCGGTGGAAGTGAGGGTGATCCGGGCTGTGGGGACCCCGGATTCCACTCACAGTTCTGCAACTTTCTATGACGTGATCCTGAAATACTCGGGTCACAGGGCCTCCTGGGACATAACGGGCGTGGGACCCCACATGGCCTCGGGTCCGGCCCAGATCTTGGTACTGTAGGGGAGGTAACTGCCGGAACCGTCCCTGCGGTACAAGTGAGGAAAAGGAGGGTTTGTTCCAAGCTTTATTGGGCTCCGAGGCCGAGTGTACAGTAACCTCGGGCTTTATCCCAAGGGGACCTGACCCAGAGTCCCACGGGGCGCGCGTGCTCGTGGGAGGAGGGGTGCCTCAAGCCCCTCCCCTCCCTCTTTCCTGAATGGCTTTTCTTATCATTGAAGTCTCCACATCAGACTCCCTTCGAGGCCCCTCGAATTTCCCCCAGCTCCCACGTTCAAGGCGGTAGGACATTAAAACAGCGCCCTCTAGTGTCCGAACTTGTTCCGCGGGTAAAAGGGAACGGCGCGGGTGGAGACTCTGGGACGGACCGGGCTCTCTGGGAACTGACTTTTCTGGGTGGATTTTCCAGGTATCCCTAGTGGGTTTCCCGGCGGTGTGGAGAGCAGTCAGGGAACACGCACAGAGCCCTGGGAAAGTGGCTCCCAAGAGAGCGTCTTCCTCCTTGAACTCTCCTTGCAGAGGCCCGGGGGCTGTCGGGAGCGGCAGAGAAGCGGTCCGCACCTGTCCGAGCCCTTGGGGAGGCAGGGAGGAGACGGGCCCAGAGGGGTCCCACTCAGAGGCAAGCCCCCTCCCCGCTTTGTGGGCCGCGTCTAGGCCGGCGGAGCCCCCGGGGCCCTTCGGTGCGGGGCCGGGAGGGGGGGGGGCGAAGGGAGCAGATCCCAGCCGGGGGCTCTCCTGTTCTCTGAGAAAGAAGGGAAGAGATCCAAAGGCGGAGGTTTGAGAGCAGGAGACACACACACACACACAGACACACACACAGACAGACACACAGCCAGCCAGACAGACAGACACACAGACAGACAGACGTCCCATTCCGGGGCTCGCGCCCTTCTCGCAACCAAAAGCATCTCTGTAAAGGAGACAAGCCCAGGGATTTACTGCAGAGATCGCCCAGACAGACCTGCGGATCTTAGACTCAGGACTGGGAGGGACTTCAGACGTCACCCGGACCCACCGTTTAGTTTGACAGATTAGGAAACTGAGGCTGCGCACACACAAGCACTGGAGGAGGTGTAACAGAGACTCGCAGACGTGCTCTCTCGCTGCCTCTGTCTCGGGGACACACACACCTGCCCCGCCCCCCCACCCACCGTGCCCTGCACTTGGGCAATTTCGATAAAATTGGGGGGCGGGGGCGACTTTGGGGAGAAGCCTCGGTGGGCCGTGGCGCGCGCACACTAACGACTTTGTTTTATCGGGGGCCGGGACGCGTCGGGGCCGCGGGGGGGGTCAGCCCGGGCGGGTGGGGCCGGGCTGAAATGTGACCCGACCCAGGCCGGGCGGCCCGGTTTCCTCCGAGAAGTTCGGAGGGGCTGCAGTTGAACTTGAGCCACGCCCGGCCCCTTTCCCCGGGGAACGTTCCATTCCTCGCTCGCCCCTCCCCCTTCTCTTTTCCCTACTCCCCCCTCCTTCTCCCACTCATGGCTTCACCCTCAAGTCCTCCAGCCTTCTTCCCCCTCCCCCCCCCCTCCGTGCTTAAATTGAAACACCCCCTTAGGCGCGCACCACCGGCTCCCTCCCCCACACTGCCTTCCCCCTGTTGTTCAGTCCTTTTCCGGTTGAATCTAGCTCTACGTGAGGTTAGGGTTTTTGCTTTATTTATTTATTTTAAACAAAAGTATTGGAGTGGTTTGCCATTTCCTTCTCAAGATCATTTTACAGATGAGGAAACTGAGGCAAACAGGATGAAGTGACTTGCCCAGGGACACACTAATAAGCGTCTGAGGCCGGATTTGAACTGAGGAAAATAAGTCACCTGACTTCAGGCCAGTGCTGCCCACTCAACCCCCTGAGAGGCAGGTCCCCTGCCCTACCTACCAGTGTTCCCTCTCAGGCCCAGCTGGAGGCCCATGGGCCAGACACCTCTTGTCCTTAGGAAGGGAGAAGGTTTAGGAGGCTGCAAGAAGTGTGCCAGGAAGGCCTCCTTCTCCCCTCCCTTTGTCCTCTGGATTAGTGTGGCTTTTATATTTGGGCCTCAACATAATAGAGTTGGAAGGGACAGAGATCTGCCCATTTTATGGAAGAGGAAAACTTCATCCCCCAGAGATTCAGTGATTTCTGGAATGTCACCCAGGAATGAATGGCAGAGAAGGAACCCAGACTTTTGCCTGCAAACTCAACTCTTTCCACTTCGGGTAGAGTAAGGGGCCCAGCTGAAGTAGTGTGAGGGGCCCACCTGAGGTTGAATGAGGGGTCCAGCTGAGGTAGAGTAAGGGGCCCAGCTGAGGGAAAGTGAGGGGTCCACCTGAGGTTGAGTGAGGGGTCCAGCTGAAGTAAAGTAAGGGGTCCAGCTGAGGTTGAGTAAGGGGCCCAGCTGAGGGAAAGTGAGGGGTCCACCTGAGGTTGAGTGAGGGGTCCAGCTGAAGTAAAGTAAGGGGTCCAGCTGAGGTTGAGTAAGGGGCCCAGCTGAGGTAGAGAGAGGCCAAAAGTAAACCCAAACCTGGGTTAGACTCCTTTTCAAGAGGAAAGCAATGAAGGCCCATTGGTTAACTTTTTCTTCACGGCTTCTTTCATCTTGCATGCATTCATCTTGTGTTTGCTGAACTCTCCTGGGCGAAGTCCTAGAGGCAGCTGATAAAGGTAGCAAAAAAAAAACCCCACCAGACCGAGAATCAGAAATCCCCATCTGACTCTGGACAAGCCCATTCGGCTCCTTCAGGCTCAGTTTCCTCATCTGTAAATTGGAATGATTTCCAACCAGCTGCTTCAAAGAGTGGTGTGTGGAAAGAGCTTTAGAAATAAAGCTTTAAATCTTTACAAATGTGACTTGTTATTATGATTCATCATTTAGAGGAGTCATAAAATTATGGAAAGAGATTGGTTCCTGCCTGGAATTAGAATCCCCTACTTACTAACCCCTAACTGACCTGGCAGTGGAGCTTCCATGGGCCTCAACTTTCTCCTCTGGAGAATAAAGACCTTAGATTCAGTGGCTCTGAGATCAGTCTGGGTTCTAGATCTGTGGACCTCTGAACACCCCATGAAGGGCAGGGTCAATGGGCATCTCCCAGATTCCAATAAAATGAATATATATGAAAGGACTGATTGGACTTCAGATGTGACATAGAATAAGATTAAAGGCCAAGAGAAGAGCACAACCTAGCCAAGTGAAGGATGGAAGAATTGCCAGGTTTGGAGGCAGCTGATGGAGGTCTGAATCCCAGCTCTGCCATCTTTGTTACCTTAGGCAAGTCACCGCTGAATCTCTGTAGGCTAGGTTTGATGACTGTAGTTGGAATCTCCTTGAAAGTGTGTGTATACGTGTGACAGTGACAAACACAGAGATATAGAGAGAAAAAATGGAGGGAGATGGAGAAAAAGAAGGAGAGAGAAAAGGGAAAAAGAGAAGGAGGAAGAGGCAGAGGAGGAGAAAAAGAGAAGGAGGAAGATAAAGAGGAGGAGAAGAAATCATGAGAAAGATGAGAGGAGAAGGAGGAGAAATTATGAGAAAGAGAAGAGAGGAGGAGAAGAAATCATGAGAAAGAGAAGAGAGAAGGAGGAGAAGAAATCATGAGAAAGAGAAGAGAGGAAGAGAAGGAGAAGAAATCATGAGAAAGAGAAGAGAGGAGGAGGAGAAGAAATCATGAGAAAGAGAAGAGAGGAAGAGGAGAAGAAATCATGAGAAAGAGAAGAGAGGAGGAGGAGAAGAAATCATGAGAAAGAGAAGAGAGGAAGAGAAGGAGAAGAAATCATGAGAAAGAGAAGAGAGGAGGAGGAGAAGAAATCATGAGAAAGAGAAGAGAGGAAGAGAAGGAGAAGAAATCATGAGAAAGAGAAGAGAGGAGGAGGAGAAGAAATCATGAGAAAGAGAAGAGAGGAAGAGAAGGAGAAGAAATCATGAGAAAGAGAAGAGAGGAGGAGAAGAAGAAATCATGAGAAAGAGAAGAGAGGAAGAGAAGGAGAAGAAATCATGAGAAAGAGAAGAGAGGAAGAGAAGAAGAAGAAATCATGAGAAAGAGAAGAGAGGAGGAGGAGAAGAAATCATGAGAAAGAAGAGGAGGAGAAGAAATCATGAGAAAGAGAAGAGAGGAGGAGGAAGAGAGGATCAAGGCGTTGAACATGAGCCCAAAGAACAGTGGGGTACAAAGGAAATACGTATGGATTTGGCACCAGAAGAGCTGGGTCCAGGTTCTAGCTCGATTACTTCTTAGTTCCACATCCTTGGACAAATTCTTATCCCTTTCCTCTTCTGTGAAATGAGGAGGCTGGGCCGGCAGAGGCTGGACACACTTCATGCCCCTTCCAGTTAAAGGCCCATGTTTTGACTAGAAGGAAGAGCTTGGGGGCAGTGGGAGAAATAGCACTGGCTAACTCTGGAGCCAGGAATGTGCAGAGCCTGATTTGGGGAAATGGGGCAAGATGGAACTGACTCAGAGAGCAGAGCTCATCTTAGGGCAGATTAAAGAGAGCTTTAAAGGTCAAGATGAGGAGTTTGGGCTCAATCCTGCAGACTGGGTCTTGTTTCAGCCAATCAGTCCCGGGAATTCCCGAGTTCTTAGCAGTCACCTCTGGGACTTCTGGAAGGAAGCTGTGGTTCTGGCAAACATGCTTAATTGGGGTCAGTCCCGTCACCTCCAGCTTCTCTCTACATCAGAAGCAGGGCCTGAGGTTCTCAGGTGTGAAAAGGCAACCAGAAAGACCCAACAACTGGCAGATGCTTCCAAAACACAGACTTTGACACCCCCGGCTCCTAGAAATTGAATCACTGAACAGTGGCCCCCGGACGGTCCACCTAGGCCAGTAACTCCTTGTATGGGGTTGTCAGGCCCCTGCCAGGGGTTACTGCTAAAAGCTTTGGCTACCAGCAGCAGCAGCTCAGCTCTGTCATAATCCAGCCCCTCTTCTGCCTGAGTCCGGGGTTGCTCACAACTGACCTTTGATCTACAGCTGTCTTGGGGGGTTGCCCACATTCCAGAGCCTCCTCCAGATGTCAGAGGCTGGAACTCGTTTGGAGAGTCTTGATTTTGTATTACAGAGCAGATAATAGGTAATTAAAGAGGCCTGCAAAGTTTTCTGGGGACTAGAGGGCTTGCTTGTCAGGTCTACATTAGCTACTAAACCCTGGGATAGAGTAAAAAGGGTTTTTTGGACTGAGGAGAAATAATCGAGTTCTCCAGATGTTTCTACGGGTACTGTTTATATTACCATTAACAATAATAGCTGACATTTATATAACTCTTTATTTGCAAAATGCTTTACAGCCATTATTTCAATCGGCCCTCACAACAATCTTGTGAGGTAAGGGACGAGGAAGGAAATGAACATTTATTAAGTACCTACTGTATGCCAGGAACTTTCCAAATATTATTTCATTTGATTTGCACAAAACGACCCCTGTGAGATAGTTGCTATTCTTATCCCTATGCAGTTCAAGAACCTGAGGCAGAAAGACTTGCCCAGAGTCACATAGCTAGTGAATACCTGATTCTAGATTGGAGCTTCCCAGAACTCTGAACATTGTCCCACCTGCTGTCTGCTCTTATCATTACATTTGATAGATAAGGAAACTAAGATTTACTAATGTTAGATGACCCAGGATCCTACAACAAGTGTCAGAAAAGAATTGAACTCAGGCCTTTTCAGTCAAGTAATCCTTCTTGTTAACAACAAACAAATCCCGTTTCTTTCAACTTTTGGCATTTCTAAACACTCATCATCTTTTAAGCCTCACAACCATATTATAGGTACTAGCATCCCCATTTTAAAGATGAGGAAAGTGAGACCAAAAGACTTATAACTCTTTGCCCAAGCTCACTTAGTTAAGGACAGGATTCTAATGGAGGTTTTCCCAACTCCAAATTTTCTGTGTCATACACACACATACACACACACACACACACACATATACACACATACACACACATACATAAACACACACACACACACACACACACTCCTACACCTGAACTTTTCATGGTACCTGCCATTTAGTAGGCTCTTAAACAATTGTTGACTGATTGAATGACTGATGGAGTAGGTAGAGCAATGTGAGTAAAGCAGCTATTGTATTGACTTTGTAACTGTCTGTAAGAAATGGAACCCCAGACTATGATTTCTCAGCCTTCCAATCACCCTATCCCCATCCGCGCTCCTTGGCACTCAGGAGATTTCAAATAAATGCAGTTGAGGATGACGGCATGAATGACAAACTGAAATTCTTGTAATCGTGTTTCTGTAAGTGGACCAGGTAAACATGGCATTGGTGGGTCAGCGGACTAGCTAAGATGTAGCATTTGTGGCCAGGGTGCTTGGTGCAAAGAACTAGGCGATGAAGAAGCTTAGGGGTGAATGGGAGGGGGGAGCTGGAACCAGATGGCCAGAAGCTTTGATTAAGAATTTAGATGTTAGATTCCCTGACTTTGTCTCTCCACTGTACCTCCCTCCAATGGCCGAACTCCAGCATCCGTCTCCAGCCCTGCACTCCAAATGCCTACTCCAGGGCTCCTAGGTTTATAATCAGTGGGCATTTTCTATATCCTTACCAGATCCAATCCCAGCTCTGCCATCTCTAGCTAGTGCCATCCTTCGGCATGAATGCCCATCCACCCTGTCACCCTTAGCTCCCTGCCAGATCTGGCTCTGCAAACAGCAATCCAACCAGCATCAGCGAAACACTCTCTGATATGAGTTGTCTTTCCCAATTTGAAAGAGAAATTCCTTGAACCAGGGACTGTCTGCTGCTATTTGTTTTCCCAGGTGCATTGGATGGACCTGGGTTCAAATGCAGCCTCATTACTACACGTATGATCCTCAACTATAAAATGGAGATGGGATGATAATAGCACCTATTTCACAGGGTCAAATAAGATAATATTTGTAAAGCATTTAGTATAGTAATTAGCACATAATAGGTGCTTTATTAATACATGTTTTCTTCCTATTTAGCACAGTGTCTTAGCACAGGCTATAAGAACTACTTAATAAATATTTTTCATCAGCATAAGCATCTAGCAAAAGGCCAAGTACCATCTTTTTTTGTTTTCTTTTTTTACTGGATCCATGATTTCATTCTTGTGAAGAGCTCCTAGTAGTGTCACTCACAGAGAATTACCTGAGCCACTCATTAAGAGGGCCAGTATGTCCAAAGCAAGAACTTGAGCTGCATCTTCCTGATTCTAAGACCAGCCCTCTGGGGCAGCTGGTAGTGGATAGAGTGTTGGCCCTAAAGACAAGAGAAATTGAGTTCAAATCCAACTTCAGATACTAGTTATGGGACCCTGTACAAGTCACTGAACCCCAATTGCCTACCAAAAGAAAGAAATAAAGCCATCCCTCTATCCACTCACCATGATGCTTCTTTCTCTTACCCATAGTAGAGTTTTAATAAATATTTCTAGAATTGAATTCTGCCAATTAATCAATGGACTCTATAGGCTCTGTGTGAGCCACTGAGAATGCAAAAACAAAAATGGCATAGCTTCTGCCCTCAAAGAGCTTCTACTCTAGAGGGAAGGAGAATATAATATATGAATATATAAAAATGAATACATGTTAATGGGAAGGAATGAGTACTAGTGTTTAAGGGAATCAGGAAGGACCTCATCGAGGAGAAAGTAGTACCAAAGAGCTGAGCTTTGGAAGAAACTAGGATTTATTTATTTGTTTGAATCAAACTTCTAAAGGTCAGGAACTCTACCTTCAACTTTTTTCATAGCAACAAGCACAATACACAACATATAGTATTTACTTCACAAATGTTGGGTTTATTACTCATCCCCTCCAAACCGTTGGGATTAAGAACACCTTCCTAATTACCCAGCTGCTCCTCAACCTGAGCACAGTGCTAAAGGCCAATTCCTTCATCAGCAAAGCTATTATCTATTATATATATTATATAGCTATATAGCATATTTATTTATTGTTATATTATATTTTTATTTTATTTTTATATTATTATATTATATGTTATATCTATTATATATCATGTTATTATATAATCTATTATATATATTTTATCTGTATCTATTAAATCACCTATTATATTATTATATTATATATTAGATCTATATCTATTATATATTATGTTATATTATCTATTATCTATTATATATCTATATATTATATATATTCTATCTACATCTATTATATATTATATTTATTATATCTATGATAGTGAAATTTTGTTATTGAGAATATATAGCTACAAATCACACAGCCTCTGGAGGCTGGAAGTAGAAACAGAATTGATAAGTACCCTCCATCACAAATTCGCAAATACTTCCTCCAATTTCGTTGCCATCTTGTACAGAAAGCTTCTCCATATCTCTTAAGTTGTTGCTGTCTTTTCCCTCCTCAGATCATCTGGCATTTATTTATCATTTACTTTTTATTATGTGTGTACTTCTATTCCCCAATACAAGGTAAACTACTTGAAGGGAAGACCCAATTTTTCCTTTTATGTTTGTAACAAGCTTCTAGCCCAGAGCCTGGCACTTAGTAGATTCTTGTGGGATTGAAAAGAGTGGACATTAATTGAATGCAGTAAAGCAGGGAGCTTAACCTGGTGTCAATCAGTCAATAAACAGTTTTTAAGCAATTAGGTGGTGAAATGGTTGGATCACTGGGCTTGGAATCAGGAAGATTCATCTTCATAAACACAAATCAAGCCTCTGACACTGACACTGGGCAAGTCAGTTCACCCTGTTTGCCTCAGTTTCCTCATCTGGAAAATGAGCTGGAGAAGGAAATGGCAAAACATTATCTTTGCCAAGAAAATCCCAAATAGGATCATAGAGAGTCAAACTGAAATGACTGAACAAACATGTGCCAGACTTACTTAAGTGTTAGAGTTATAAAGAAAGACCAAAAATTTTTTTTATTTTCTTTGAAATTTTTCTTTTGATTTTTTTATTTTAACATAAATATTTATTTATTAATATTATTTTGGTTAATTTCTAACCAAAAAATATTATTTCCTTCCATTTTGAATGTAGGTAATTTAACATTATTCTCAGAAGGGATCCAGAGTCTGTCAGTGGAGTCTATGACACACAAAAAAGCTAAGAGGGTTTCTTTTCCATATTTTCATGCAGTTCATAGTCCAACCCCATATCTTTTCTCCTTAGAACTTTTGGGTCTTTTAATGTTGTGGGGGTTTGTGTTTTGGAAGAGAAATAAGTAGGGAATTGACGGCTGGGTCAAGAGACCGGTGGACTTGGACCTTGATTTTGCCAATCTCTCCATCTTAAAAGACAGATTCCTTGAGTATTCATGGTCAAAAAAGTCATCATTTGATAGCTTCTCCTTTCATCAAAAACAGGAATTGCTGCTATGATTTTATTGGTATGAAGGATTCTTGGGTAAGGAAATTCCCTCTACTGATACAAGGCTGTATCTGGTCTCAATTTATAGCCCATGAAGTTGTGTAAGGCACAAGGGGAAGGGACTAGTCATCTAGCCAGGACTTCCTAACTCTGAGGTCAAGTCTCTACCTACTGCACCACACTGCCTCTATTATTACTTTGTCAATTTACTATCATAAGCAAGAGAAGGACTTAGGCTGGGAAAGTTGTCTGACGCAATCTAAAGATCACAAGAGTCAAGAAAACTGGATTAATTGTCCTGGCTCTGCCCCTCACTAGCTATGAAACCAGGGCAAGCTACTCAGTGATTCTGAATTTTCCTTTGCCCATCTATAAAAAGAGGGAGTTGAACGGGAGGCTCTCTGAGCTCTAGAATGATTCTAATTATCGGACATGGAGAGACAGAGCTACTAAAAGAGATGGGGAGGAAGAGAAGGAAAAGGACTCATGCTTCCCAGTGAAAATTCACCATCTCCCATGGGTAAAAGAATTGTCTGTTTCTCCCCTACTTGTCCTCCCTGATGGAAAATAGGTTTGTAGGACTCTGAATAAAAAAATTAATTATCAACCTCCCCTTCCCTCCCCACCTCACAGTCATTCAGCTCTAAATCCTGATCAGAAACCCAATGCTCCCAAATTTTTCTTGGCTCAAATTAGATAATGGCTGTAAAACACTTAGAAAACTCTAAGATATTGTGATTTCTTTCTCTATTTTTGATTACATTTTTTAAAAATAAAAACAGCACTGAACATCAAAACAACCAACAAAGCTTGCTTAGTTATTATTTACCCTAATAGTCATTATTTTCCATATATAAAAGAGCACAATTGTTCAATTCTTTCCTCTAAGCGGGAAGGTGTTCTCAACAAAGGGTCCATGAACTTCTTGGGCTTTTTAAATATTTTGCAAATGATATTTTAACAAAATGGCTTGTAAGATCCTAGGTATTTTCCTCAATTCAATTAAAATACAATTCTAAGAAAGAGTCCATAGAGTTCCCTAGATGTCTAGAGCGGTCCACAGCACACAAAAAAGTGAAGAAGCCCTGACCTAATGCATCTTTGGTATTCTTTCTTTGTCCCTTCATGCTTATTCACTTTTTCCATCTCCACAAAGTGAGTATATCCTCTACTCTTCTGGCTCTGCTTCCCTTCCCCTGTCTCCCCACAATTTCAAAAAAGAATTTCCAAATTTCTTTGTGTTTTTTTGAGCCCTAATATAAATGAAACAAAATAACTAAGAGCAGCTAGTAAGTAGAGGTCCTTAAAATCAATGATACTTTCCTAATTTATCAATTCTATAAAAATGTCTGAGAGTCGCCTATAGCCAGGGATGTGCTCACTCTGAAAATGCTCCCTTGGAAAAAGTTGAACCAGCTTCAAGCCCCAAAAATCCATTGCTAAATTTTCAGAGGGAGCATTTATACCTTAGATATTGGCAAACACTATAAGACAGGGCTTGATTTATTATTTTGTTGGTTATTTTGTTCAAGGAAGGAATAAATGAATGAATTTGTGTGTCTGTGTCTCTGTCTCTGTCTCTCTGTATGTGTCTGTGTGTCTATGTGTATGTGTCTGTCTCTCTTTCTCCTTTTACAATCTGATGAATGTTGCAGAGCCCTTCTCAATAATGCCTTGTCTACTTTCACAAGGGAAGGAAATGCTAATTTTCAGTTTGAGGTTAGGGAAAATAAAGATATTGTTTTGTTTTTTTTTCTTATCCTAATTCAGGAACCTTCAAATCTGCCCATGAACCTATGGACCACACATCAAGAGTCCATGCCTTATTCAATCCAATTCATTAAGTATTCACTAAGTACCTACTATGTGCAAGGTATTGTGCTGGGTGCTAGGGACTCAAGGGCAAAAATAAAAACCTTTGCCTGAATAGAGCTTCAGTTCTCTTGGGAGAGACATCAAGTAAACACAAGAATAAAAACAAAATAATTTAAGGAGGAAGCAAACTCATACTTAGAGGAATGAGGAAAGTCTTTCTATGAGAAGAGGCTCTTGACCTGTCCATTGAAGGAAGAGGCTAAGGATTCAGAGAAGAGGCAGGAAGGAGGGAATGAGGATCAAACAGAGAAGGTTGGCTAGATGAAGGGAAGAAATAACAAATCAGTCTGGAAAGGTTGGCTGAAAAAAATCAATAGGGTATCAGAGAAGTCACCAAATGTTACAGAATAGGGTACGTGGTCCGATCTGGCTTCAGAAAGATTACTTTGACACCTATAGGACACCTATGGGGAGGGTCAATTGGTAAGGGAGAAGAATGGAAGTAGAAAGATGAAGTGAAAGACTTTTGCAGTAGTCTGGGGAGGTGATGAGGGCTAGAGCTAAGCAGGTGGCCCTGATTGTGGAGAAAAGGGAAAGAAAGCAGCAAGAAAAATGGGTCTGGAATGAACAGGATTTGGTAACTGATTTGGATTCTCATATCAATGTTCCCAGGTAAACAAGAGTGAATATTATCCCCATTTTGCAGAAAAGGAAATTGACTCTCTGAAGAGTTAAGACCATGTATTAAATATATATGAAAGTCCCTATTATGTGCAAGCCACATTTAGTCAATGTATCACTGTGGACAGATGATGATACAATTCAACTAACCTCATCTAAGTCTCAGTTTCCTTATTTGTAAAAATGGAATAATTTCACCTGTAGGGCCTTCCCCATTACATTGTAAGGCTCAAGGAGGATTGTGGACAGAAAGTGCTTGGCAAAGCTGAAAGTCAATTCCAAGACCATCCATATATAACAACTACTATTTTATAATTATTGCTGGCAGAACTGGGACAAACCAAGGCTTCTCGCTCCAGATCCAGTGGTCTGTTCATTTATTTCAAAGCCCAACCAATGTTTTCAGAAACCAGATCTTGTCAACCCAAATCCCATACAGTCAGAGGAACCAGAGGAACCAGAGGAGGGAGGAACCTTAGAACTCATGTGGTCAGACCCCCTTCGTTTACAAATGAGGAAATGGGTGGAAAGGGTTAAGCAACTTGTCCCAACATGAATTAAAAGGTAGAAGAACTAGGATTTTCACTTACATCTCCTGGCTCCAAATCCAGACTGCTTCCCGATGCACCACACACACACACACACACACACACACACACACACACACACACACAGTCTCTCTGTCTTTGTCTCTGTCTCTCTCCTTTTCTCTCATCTTTCCTCCTCCTCCCCTCCCCCTTCACACACACACACACACACACACACACACACACACACACACCCCTCCCCCTCAACCTCAAGATCCCAGCTGCAGCCATCAGGCCCTGTTCTCCAGGCAGAAACAGAAGCCACAGGCTTAGGGAAAACCACCGGGCACCAGTCCAGTTCTGAAACCCGGCCCTTAAGGCAAAGAAAAGAGGTGCCTTTCTCTGGGATGCTACCTGAAGTCTGTCTGTAGGTGGCGCCCTGGTTCATTCACTGCAACAAGATCAGCCGGGGGCCGTTGCTTGGCTCAGAATGGAGCTCTCTATTCAGCCTGGTTAGCTTGGTCCTTCCTTTCTTCCTTCCTTCCTTCCTCCTTCTCTCCCTTCCTCCTTGCCTCCCTCTTTCCATTCCTCCCTTCCTTTTCCCCTCCCTTTCTCTCTTCCTTCCTCCCTCCCTCCCTTCTTCCCTCCTTCATTCCTTTCTTCCTTCCTTCTTGGAGCCCAAACATCTGGAAGATCATTAAAGGAATCAATCCTATCAGGTCCCCTGTTCCCCAACCCCAAGGGGAAGATGCTTCTGAAGGGGAACAAGAATGTTCTGGGTAGATAGACAAGGGAGAAAACTGCTTCAAATCCTGACTTTCGTAATGATTGGACCCATGCATCTCTGGGAAAGTCACTCATTCTCTTAGGGCCTCAGTTTTCTCAACTGTAAAATGAAGAGACAAAGCTGTCTCCAAGTATTCAATGATCTCTAAACTAATGAGGCAAACATCAGCAAGAACTTCCTAATTATTAGGGATGCTTAATTATTAACCTACCAATTTAATTTTAACCTACCAAAAACTGTTATTGATATAACTGATTGTTCAAAGCAGGCTTCCCTATCAGTCCTCTATATAGCTACCATTTTCTTTAGTTTTGAGGTTGAGATCTCACTATATACATTTGATCTTCACAGCGAGGGAATATGTGCTATTAATCTCCCCATTTTATAGATGAGAAAAGTGAGGCAGACAGAGGTTACTTCATTTGCCCAGGATCACATAGCAATTTGTATTTCTTCCTCTATCAGACTGTAAGTTTCTTAACTGCTGGTATTGATTTTTATGTTTGCATTTCCAGTACCTGGTACAGTGCCTAGAATATGGTAAATACTTTTGACATTCATATGTAAGGTTTATAAAACTCTTTAGAAACATTCTTTTACTTGAGCCTTGCAATAATCCAGAACTAGAGATATTATTGAGTCCCATGTTACATAAAGCTGGATCTCATAAGCTTGTATCAGAGTAAACATTTGCCTGTCATATCGAAGACTCAGGTTGAGCTAATGGGTCACTAAAGTTCCTTCCAGCTATAAATTATAAAACCTTTTTTCAAAAGTAGAAGCTGAAAAGCAACTATAGGGTGTTATTAGACATGACAAGGAAAAGGAAAGAAGCCACTTGCAGGACAAGAAGAGAATGTTGGGAGGGAATTGGGCTGTAGCCCTCATTTGAACCCTTAGTTCTGCTCCTCTTACTCTTCTTTTGAACCCAAGCACAGTCTCAGGCCCAATCTCCTCAGCCCCAATCCCAGGCCCTAACACACACACACACACACACACACACACACACACACACACACACACACAAACAAACAAACAAAAACAGAAAGCTCTGGGATAGCCTCCCCTGAGGGTCCCTTTCACCTGACACTCCAACCAACAGAGAAGGAAAAGAGAGACTATATTAGCTATTCCCAGAGCCAAAGTGTGACATGAATTGGTTTCAAGTCTTACCCATGACATACACTAGCAGCATGATCCTGGACAAGTCATTACCATGCTTTAGGCCATTATGAACCGAAGAACAGGTGCTTATCTGTGTTAGCAGAGAGGCATATTTTAATAGGAATATCCTGATCCTATAAAATCATGGGTCTAGATAACCATGCATACAAATATTTATAAATAACAGCGAACATATAATGACTGCTTTAAGTTTTATGAAATGCTTTTCATACATCATTTCATACAGTATCCTTTTTTTTTTTTTTTTTTTTTTTTTTTTTTGGTAGTGTCAGAGATAAAACAAATTGCAAGCTTTCACTCAAACCCAGTCAACAGAGGAAGGCTTGGGGGAAGAGAAGACAAGAAAGAAGGAACTAGTTTATTTGACACTTTATTGCCCCAGATTCGGAGAAGTAACGATGAAAGGAACAGTGTTTTTGTCGGGTCAGGAGAGGGCTGGGGAGGGAGGAACAGAGCTGGGTAGTTTGGTTCCTAATGCTGCAGGAAAATTGGCAGTCGGGCTTCGCCTGGGATTCCAGGTGTGTGTCGGTCAGTGTCGGGAATTCAGGAAAACCTGAGCCCATCGTTCTGCTTCTCTTTCCCTGCAGAAGGAGCAGCTCATGGCGGGTTGGAAGGACCTCCATAACCAGAGATTTTTATTCTAGGATCGTTACTAAAAATCCCCTTTCGACTTTCTGGTAGTAAGGTAAAAGAAATGGGGAAATTCAGAAGCTTCAAGTGCTTTTAAGGGAGAGAATTCATTTCGAAATCTTTCCTTTAGAGATAATCTCTTCTATACTGCGTCTTATCCAGCTGGGGAATCTGGTCCACAACATTTTCTTTCTTCTTTTTTTTTTTTTTTTTTTTTTTTTCACAACATTTTCATCTGTATGTTTGGAGAGGTGGAAATTGTCATGGATGAAACTGACTGACAGCAGTTCAAGAGAACTCTAGCCGGCGTCTCACTTAAAAAAAAAAAAATAATAATAATAATAAAACGCCGGGAAGTTCAAGTTGTCCCTGGTCCCTAAAGGCACTAAAATGTCCCAAAGTTCATGGCGTAGAGGCAAAGCTGCTCGCGAAGTTCAGTGTGTTTTCTTTGAAAAACAAAAACAAAACTCTTGGAATGAAAGCTTTTAGTCCATTTCAAGAGAGTGTGTTACGGTTTCCAGCGAGCAGAGCGCTGGGAACAGCTGCGGAGGCAGGAAGAGCCGGGCGCGGGATGGCCCAACTCGATTTATTTCGTCCTCGGTGATCTACATCCACTGGCATCTTGGGGGAGCATTCTAGGCAAGTGAAAGTGAGGCTGTTACCTCCCCTTCTGAAGGGGGGAAAAAAGAGACCTGTAGGGGAGAAGGAAATTAACCGACTGTTAACTTTTTTTTTTTTTTTTTTTTTTTTTCCTTCATAAGGCCTCAATATAATCCCTTAATGCACAGGGAAGGAAGGATCGGGTCAGCTAAGTCCCCAAACGCCCATTTCTTCAGATTGCTTGAAACTGTCTCAAAGTGGGGATTTTTTTTTAAGGGTCACACAGTCTCTCGAAAAAGTTCTAACTCGCTTTAAAGGCACCCGACGGACAAGGGGTGACGTCCTCAGCCTTCCAAGAACTTTCTTTGCTCCGGGAGCTGTCTTAGTGGGATAAGCTGGGTTCAAACAGGCAGACTGGGGTGTCTGTGGGCTAAGGAGCCGGGAACCTGCTTTCGGGAGCCTAGTGAGGCCAGAAAGAAAAGGCAGTTGGCATTTGAGTCCGTGAAACATGCCGTGCATTTGCTGCAGCTCGCCCTTTCTTTCTTTTTCCTCCCTTTCTCTTTTCTTTCTTCCTTTTTTTCTTTGTTTTCTTTTTCCAACCTCTCTACTTTTCTTTCTTTCTCTTTGTTTCTTCCTCTTTCCTTCCTCCATTTTTCTCCTGACACTTTCTTTCTTCTTTTCTTTTTTCTTTTTTTTTTTTTTTCTTTTATAAAATAAACTGGAACTGGCATACTGAAGTAATTCCCCTGATGTTAAGCAAAGATAACAGAGCGTGTACATCAATGTTTCCTACATCTATGCGGCTGCTCGGTGCCAGGAAACTATCAGAGTGTGCCGGGGGGAAAGGACGGGATATTCGAGATTCGGCAGCAAAATCAAACCCCTTTCCACACTTCTTTGGGGGGAAAGCACTCGCCGGCCGGCCGCGGGGCTGCTCTCTAACTAACCCTGCAGCGGTTATAAGCCGCAAACTTTAGCAACCGACGAGTACCGGAGCAGGAGAAACTCGAAATAAACTTCTCTGGGGAGAAATGTTAACAAAAGCCGCCATGGTTGTGGGGTGCCCCCAGAAGGGGCAGAAATGTCGGGAGTGCCGAAGGAAGGGGGAGAAAGAGGGCTGCCCCGCTTTCTCAGAGCAAACATTTTAAAGTAGTCTCCAAGTGGGTAAAAAGCCCCGGCTCGGCGGCCGCACTTCTCAGCCCAGAGATCGCTGGGACGCGGGGAGCCGGAGAGCGAGTTCTCTCCGAGTCTCCGCAAACTTCTCCTTACAAACTTTTTTCCCCCGCCGGGGCCACCGACTTTTTGTCTCGCTTTTGGCAGTTTCGGGGCCTTCTGGGGGACTCCCTGAGACCCGTGCGTCAGGGAGGCCGGCGAGCCGCAAAGTAAGCCGGGGCCGTGCTTCCAATGTAACACACAAAACGTAAACAGAAAGCGCTAAAGCTTCAGGTAGCTCGTGGTCCAAATGCAGACCTCGGGGGGAGGATGAGCACAGAATCTGGAAGAATTCTTTCCTTGCTCTTCCCCCTGCGTGTCTGGCCAGAATGGGGACCCACCCGCGACAGTGTTTCTGTACACACTTTCCCCAAATCTGAGGCGAGCCGACCAGCTATTGAGGAAAGGCTTTTTTTTTTTTAACCCCAAAAAATGGTTCTTCGGTGTCAAAGTGTTGCTAGGGGCCCTTCCAGCTTCCCCACCCCCTTCACCCCAGACTATTCCAAAACACGTGTGTGCGCGACTGGTCCTGGAGAAGTCTGCTCTGGCTGCCGAAAAGGGGCGAAAAGTTTGCCTTTCTCCCAGCAACCCTGGAGGTCTGGTGGGCTGTTGTTTTCACAGGCTCTGCCGGCCTCCACTCACCCCGATCCCCCGCTTTCTGCAGCCCCACAATGGCAAAATGTTGTGGTTCAGAAGTTAAAAACGGTAATTCAGTTATTCATTGGAGAGGGACTTTTTATTAAAGCTGGGCCCTTCCTTGAAAGAGGATTTTGGCTCTCCCACGGACCGTAGGGAAGTCACTCTTAGAGGCTCTACCTCTGGGGAAAGTTTCTTAAAATTTGCCATCTATATTGCAATCTCCCGAAGAAGCGAACGCTTTTCTTGAAAGAACCATACTCCCTGTGCAAAAAAATTGGGACTAGAGGACGGTTGAATAGGATCCATGTCACCGAAAGACAGCGGTTTTTCAAACGATCAGATTTTTTAAATATTCATGGGGGTCATAATAATAATCAGACCTACACCGAAAAGACAAAATCCCCCCCAAACTGACTCCCGGCTTTTTACAGGACACCCTGGAAATGAGTTTGGCAAGAAGTTTGCTGAGTTGCTTTAATCACAAATTAATGTTTAGATCTAGGCCCAGTCTTGGCCAAGTTTCCAGGGTTCCAACATGCAGGGGGAGGGGAAAGACACAGGAGGAGGGGATGGGGGAAGGGGAAAAAATTTCTCACTTCACTGGTTGCCATTACTAAGTTGAGAGAGTTAGAGAGAGCCTTTCTTTTAAAGTACACTACTGTGTTGTGTATCTCACCATCTTTTGCTGAAAGAGCATTTGAAGAATTAAGTTTTGCAGCTTTCAAGATGAAAGTAAGAGACAGTGTTTCCTTTTAGCTCTCGTGAGAGGATTTTTCTGGGGAAAGGCATGGGAGGGAAGAGGGGGAATACTCTCTGCATGTTTCCCCACTTGTTTCTGGGCTCTCTCCTCGACTCTCACTTCCTACCAGGGGAATAAATGCTCCCGGTCATTACTTTTAGGATGAAAGCCCCCAGTTCTCATGACCCCCCAGCTCCCCAATCCTTCCCTTTCAAACCACTTTTCTCAAGGGGACCCGATTCACCGAACTCTCCATGTTGGAGTTAAGTTGGGGGGCAGGGCTTGGGGTGAGGAATGGCTGCTGAACTTTCTGTTGCTGTATTTTCTTTTCAAGAAAGCTCCCTTAGTGCACTCACTGAGCTAAGAATGTCTGAGAAATCAGAGGACTAAAAGGGACAAATGAAATCCTCTCCAGACTCTCTCTACAGGAGGTCTCAGGATACCCCCCCCCTACCAAAAAAAAAAAGTACATTAGGATAGTTATTTATTTTTTTAAGGGGAAGGGATGATGTGTAGTGTGGGAGAGGATAGGGAATTTTGGCAGGGAGGAGGGGAAAAAAGGGCTTCCTTATTTCCCATGTCAGTCTCTGTTCTGTTCTGATAACTTCTTCAGAGTTTCAACTTTGGGAAATCATCAGCTGGGAAAGAGGAAGGGTCAATTCCCTTCACATTAAGCTGGTGATGGGGAGGGAGTAATGGCAACCCTGGCTATTTTCGAAGGCTCTCTTTGGGATATCTCATTTCAATATAGCCCGTCCACCCAAAATCAGGAGAGGAAACGGGTCAAGTAGAGCTACAGAGGGCACAGAACTAGTATTCTGGGCTTTATTTTAATACCTGTGCTAATTATATTGACCAAGGGATGATATTTTATTTTGGAAGGATTTAGATCTAAGAAAATTGCCTTCAGGATCCACGCAGGATACTTTAATCAGAGTTGGGCACCAGCATCTGGTGCCATCCAAACAAAACCAACTCAATCTTTGGCCTGCAAGGTTAAGACCATCAGACTTCCCTTTTCTCCTGCCTGGGCCTGGCAGGGGAGAGACCAGTCTGAGATGCACCTGACTGGCAATCCTGATACTTCCACATCCAGTTGAAGGAAGAGAATGCAATTATAATAATTTGTCTAGAATTAAAAAAGAGGAGGAAACAACGAACTAATATTTCCAGGGTTCTAGTATCCAGCATTAAGGAACAGCCCAGTCTCATACTTCTGAAAAAGTACATTGTTCTCCTTAAGCTAGCTCTCCTTCATGCCATCCCATGACTCCTCTCTTCATGGAGTTAGAAAAGAAATCATATGGAAGAGACCCCAGAGGCCTTCTAGTCCAAACTTTTGTAGGTGAAGAAACTGAGACCCAGAGGGAGGAGACTGGAGGAGGGCTTAGCATGTTTCACAAAATCAGACCCTGATTCCCATCCTTTCTTCTTTGAATCATTCCTGACATAAGCTAGAAAATAGTGCGAGGAAGAGGTCTAGAACCAAACAACACTCATGGTGCTTTTAAAGAAAAAGGTGAAGAAGGAAGAAGAAAGGGAATAAATACTTTGTTCAACTGCAATTGTCCGTTCCTTCTCAACTGCAAACGTCCGCATTCTTGTTGAGTTTGATTGGATCCCATAAAACATTAGTTCTGGTTCTAGGGAGTTCTCCCCCCTTCTCCTTTTAGTAGCTGCTGAAGGGGGTCAGCTTGACTGAGTTAGAAAACAGTGTCTGGAATTAATCACCCAGCTGAGAAGGGGATGTGGCCTTTAGAGTCCCATCCTCAAAGCCGGCCCAGAGAAACGGGGAAACACGGCACTCTCAGGCGGCTCAGGTCTGGGGTCAATATGGGACCTGGGGGGGCAGACACCGCAGTGGGTGCCGGTTTGAGCCCTGCTGTTGGAGACTGTCTACACAAACCGGGAAGAGAGCTGCGAAATTAACCGGATTGCCTGGTTCCTTCTCCCTCTGAGAGAGGGGGAGTCCTTTAAGAGCCGGGAGTTCTCAATTTTCTGTTTGTACCCCAAGGCTCAGCACCATGCTCGGCGCCCCGCAAATGCTAAATCAATATTTTCCCATTAATTCATTCCTTCGCCTTTCCTTCCTCAGGGATCAGTTCTCCTCAGGAGCCAGAACCTGGAAGTTTTCAAGTGCACAAGAGCGTTCTAAGTCTCCAGTGCCTGCGCCCCTCCTCGCAGATCCAGAACATTACCTTTAAGGAAGTCGAGTTCCCACCCCTTCCTCCCATCATGTGCTAATCAGATTAGGCGAGCCTCCTCCCCAGATAGCGTTCCACGCGGAATCGCTCGGGCGCTGGCCAATAACCACGCTCCCCGCGGGAACGTTCCCGAGTGCCCCAACCTCCCCGCGCTGAAGTCCCTAAGTTCCGCATCCTAGGGGTGGGGATGTGTATTTCCAGGGAAGGGGAGCTCTAGAACCTCTCCCCAGCCCACATAATGTTCGAGCTGGATGAGACCTGGGAGCTCAAATCCAGCCCGACTCCTCTTTGGGAGGAGAAGGGAAGCGCACCCTAAGGAAAGGAAGTGACTGGCGTAAGGTCACACAGCTGCTCAGAGCGCACCCCAGTCGCCCCGGCCCCCCAGACTCGGTTATTTCGGCCCCGGCTCCTGTCCCGCGGCACGGCGCGGAGACCTTTTTGCCCAAGAACCCAGGCACTCCCTCCATGCTTGGCACACTACACAACAGAGCAGAGGCCTTCTTACTTGCAGCCGTTTCCCCGGGAGCGTCCTCCGAGCGTGTCCTTCCCCCGGCCCACGCGGTGGCCGCGGGCTCGTCTCCACGGGCGTGCGCCCGGCCGAGGGCAGCCCCGCGAAGGAAGGCGCGCGCGGCTCGGGGCTCGGCCCAGTCCCGGCGCCGGGCTTGGTGCGGCGGAGCGCTCGGGCCCAGGCCGGCCTCGCGCCGGCACTTGGCCCGGGACGTGACCGCGCCGCGGTCCCGCTTTGTTCAGACTTTATTTCTCCGCGCTCGCGTCGCCGGCGCGGGTCCCCCGGCCGAGCTGGAGGGTGGGGCGCGGGGCCGGGGTGCCGGCGGGGAGGGTGGGGGCGGGCGGGGGGACGGGGCCCGCTGCCCCCCCTCACCCACGGTAACCGCTGCCGCGGGCGTGTCACGGCCCGGGCGGCTCTGGGGAGGGGGCCGCGCGCGGGGGGGGGCTGCCCGTGTGTGTGTGTGTGAGTGTGGACGCGCGTGTGGACGATTTAAAGTGACAGCGCGAGCGGGCTGACCGAGGCCGGGCCCGGGCCGCTGCTGCGGGCGAGCACTGCGGCAAAAGGGGGGCTCGGCCGCGCGTCGGCCGCGGCGCTGGCGGGGAAGGGCGGGAGCCGGGCCCAGCCTCCATAGCTCTGGAGCCGAGCGCCGCGGCTGGGGGCTGGAGGTGGGGGCTGCGGGAGCGACACGCGGGGTGCCTATTGACTGGCAGCTTTTGGTAACTGCGCTTTTCCTCCCCCGGCTGGACACGAGTGGGCTCGGGGCGTGCAGAATAGAGTGGGGGAGCAGGGAGACCGCGTCATCTGCAAACATTTCATTTGTGACCTTGACCAAAAAAGAAAAAAAAAAAAAAAACACTCGCGAAGAGGGCTACCAGAGGTTTCCCCCGAAGTGCAAAATGATCCTGGGAAGTCTCGAGGCTTCTCTCGCCTCACTCTAGCTCCCCCCCCCCCCGGGGGGGGCGGGGACGGCCCTAGACTGAGCTCTGGGAAGGTCTCTAGCTTTCTGTTATCTGCCTGATCTGGCCATCCCTCGGTCCTGGGGCTCTGCTCTCGCCTCACCTGCCGGGGGCAGCGGAGCTTTGAACAGCAAATAAAATGACTCCCCCACAAATAAACCATTCGTATGCAAAAGCAGGTAGGCGCAGCGGGCCGCAAACCTATGGGGGACCTCGTTCCAGCCCCGGCCTCTGCGGCTGCTGGAGCAGCAGCCTTGTCATTGCAGCAGGCTCCCTGACCTCCCGAGCTCCCGGCGTCCCCGGCCAGGCTGGACCAGTGCGAGGGGGCAGTGGGGCTTCTGGCCAGGGAGCTAAGCAACGTACCCATCCATAGGCTTCTTAATATGTTTGTTTTTTTTAAAAAGTCACTACACCCTCACATCTCACCCTTTATTTACATAATGATAAAAAAAGAAAGGAAGAGAGAGATACACACACTTAGAGGGAGGGAGAGAGAAAGGAAGGAAGGGAGGGAGGGAAAGAGGGAAGGAAGGAAGGAAGGAAGGAAGGAAGGAAGGAAGGAAGGAAGGAAGGAAGGAAGGAAGGAAGGAAGGAAGGAAGGAAGGAAGGAAGGAAGGAAGGAAGGAAGGAAGGAAGGAAGGAAGGAAGGGAGGGAGAGAAGGGAGGGAGGAGGAAAGAGAAAAAGAAATGTTTAAAAGCAAATAAGGAAAACCAATGAAAGCAAGGACAAGGAACGAAAATTGTAAAATGTGAGGAAATTGTAGGCTGGATGTACATAGAATAAAACATCAAGGTTCTGAAGAAGTTAGGAGGATTGAAGATAGAGAAAACTTCCCCATTCTATTTCTTTGTTTAAATAGTACTGACATATTTGGACTAATTTCCTGTATAAGAGTGCTGGACTTGGAGTCAAAAAGAACTGAGTTCCAATCTGGACTCATGTTTATTCACTGTATGACCTACCAGCAAGTCAGTTTCCACATCTATAAAAATCAGGAATGATATGATAACATCTCCCTCCCGGTAGATGGATTATTGGGAGGATAAAATGACATAATATTTATAAATTGCTTTCTATGACTTAAAGCACTATGTAAATCCTAGTTATTATTACTTTCCCAAAGCAGGCTAATCAGAGAGTCTGGCCTTTTCCAATTTCAAAGGATAATTGGGATTGTTGGTAGAAAATTCAAGGAGCTCACAATCCTACATCCAACAGGGCATCCCATCAGCATTGAATAGTACCTCTCTGTCTCTGGAGTAACTTTCCCAGAATTTATTTGTAGCATTGAAAATGTTCACCCTACAGTCAATCACACATGAACAGCTAGAGCTGAGGAAGCCGGCCAGATCTGGGACTTTGTACTTAGTCACACAGAGACAATGATCAAGGACAATTCTAACTTAAGGGAGAAACCCACTTTTAGAGAGATGAGTGGAATCTTTTTAATCTATCTAGTTCACCTTGGAAGGAGGGAGGGGACCTACCATTTGTAAGAAGTTAATTACATAGACAAAGGATGACTGCACTGCAAATGAAATTAAATCATACCTCTACTCAGTTTCAGATAAAAGGTCAGAGGCAGCATTTTGTCAAAAATGTGTCTCTGTTGGAAACATGAACACTAAATCCCAGAGCGGGCAGTAGGGCATGATGGGAAAAGCTGGTGTCTCTCGAATGAGAGGGCCTGTATTCAAATGCTGTCTCTGCCACTTGCTGCTTGTGTGACCTTTGGCTGTCATGTCCAGGCTTCCCTTTCCTCAGCTATAAAAATAATCAAGCTGTACTAGATAATTTCCAAGGAATTCTCTAATTCTATAACATCCTATGTTATACCCCAGCTCCCCCCCGCCCATATTTTCCAGATACCTTAGAACATTGTCCAATTGACTCAGGCAAGACCTCGCCTACTGAATTCCCACAGATCCTATCAGGCTGTGAAGTCTCTGTGGTCATCAGAAGGGAGGAGGGGGGCAGCAGAGCAAATGCTTGGTGTCTGTTGTTCCAGTGATGAGCAGGGAGACTAATAACATTGGCAATGGTCCCTGGTCACCCACTAATTTCTTAATCTTGCCACAATGATTCAGGAAGACTACTTTTAAATCAAAGACAAGGGTGCCCTGGGACTTGAGTGGATAAAGGGAATGATTATATCCATTGGCTAGACCAGAGCCTGAATTTTTGGAAATGTTGAACACAAAGAGCCTACTGGGCTAGAGTGGAGAACAGCTCACTGATTCCTTTGCTTGCTGTGTTCCAAGTCCTTGACGATAGCCGAATGCTATTTTCCAACACGTTTTCCCTTCCCAGGGCCAGCAAATCTAACTTCATGTGTGTATGGGGCAGCTGTTTCAATATTCCAATTTAGAGTCGTAGGGATTTCAAAGTTGATGTGATATGAGAGGGAACAGGTATTTTAGGTTCAACCTTAGAATAGATATAAGTCAGGGTTAGCCCAATCTGTTTTCATAAAGAAAAGGCCTCCTCACAAATTGATCAAGAAAAGCCACTTATTTCTAAAGTAATAATTTTTCTGGGGCATTTTCTTTTCTTCTCAAACTACAGAGATTTAAAGTAAGACATCATTCTAGTTAAGGGGATTGGACTAGATCATTTCTGAGGCTACTCTGGCTTTTTTCAAGTCCCAGCTACAATTCTTCCTTCTATAGCAAGCCTTTCTTCACTTCCTCTTAATTCCAGTGCCTTCCCTCTGTTAAGTATTTCCTATTTATGTCTTATATAGCTTGTTCATCCACATTTATTTGCTTGTGGTCTTCCTCATCAGATGAGGAGCTCCTTGAAAGAAAGAATTCTCTTTTGCTTCTTTTTTGTGTCCAGCATTAAGCATAGCCTGGCACATAATAAGCATGCTTATTGACTGAATGAATGACTATGATGCTTTCCAGTTCTGAAATCCTGAGTGTTCTAAAGCCTTTCCTCATAATGATATTCTATATTCTAAAACCTCTTCCCACTAGAATATTCTTTGTTCTAAAGTCATTGTAACTAGATCATTCCTTGTTTTAAGAAAGGTCTCTTTTAACTACAACATCTTTCTTCCAAGGAAAGTCCCTTCCATTTATGGCATTCTATGTTCCAATACCCTTCCCAACTCTAAGATTTCATTATCTCCTTCTTACTGTCTTTCTCAAATAGAATTTTTAAACCATAAACCAAATGTATATTTACAAATATGTATTTGTAAAAATATTTTACAAATGTACCTTTTATTTCTATATCTAGCAAAATAAATTTCTACCTTAGTAGGGTTTCTGCAAATACATATTTCATCCTGGATTTTAAATCCATCCCCTCCATGGTAGAAGGTGATGGCTTGCTTTAGCTTCATTTACTCCTCTGACCTCAAGGTTTATCATTGCACTCATCAGTGTTCACAGTCTTTCAAAGTGTTTTTCAGTGTTATTGTCATTGTACAACTTATTTTCCCAGTCCTACTCACTTCATTCTATATCAGTTCCATTTTTTTTCTGAGTTTCCTCTAAAACCATCTATTTCATCATTTTTAAAGTACATTTATATTCCATTCTATTCACATAATACAATCTATTTAAACATTGTCCAATAAGTGGACACCCTCATAGTTTCTATTTTGGGGGCTACAATCAACACATCAAATAAAATACAGATAATATTACATCCTAAAACTTAGTTAATATGTGGTTAGTGGGCATTTTTGTTTGGATTAGTGGTCCTGTTTCTATTAAAGCTTGAAGTCTAGGGCAATGAGAGATTTATGTGTCCAAGAACACATAGCCCCCATCACAGTGTCAGAGGACAGCCTTGAACCAATGATCTTCCAGGATTCAAATCTGGGTCTGTCACCACTCTTATATTTTTAAAATAAAATAAAACACAAAAGAAGTCATCTACTGACAGTCAGAGGGACTTGTTTTGAAGACAAAGTCTAATTTGATCATTAACTTCATTTGGCTATTTTGTCTGGTCAGAAATGAGTAGGTGAATTATTTGGTAACATGAATAAACTTGTATTTGCCATAAACATAGTCAAGGATCTCCTGTTTATTATCTCTTGAATTATATCAATTTGAAAAAGAAATATAGAACAACTCCAGGGGCTGTTATGTTCCCAGTGATTTGCTCAGTCACTAATAATGCTTCCCAAGGCTCTACTTTGGACTCACATACCAAACTTCTTGTATCACAGGAAAAGGCAACAAAAACTTGAGCAACTTGTTGGTATTTCAAAATAAGCAAATGTAATTTCTCTCTCCAGGCCCAGGAAGGCTGGCTACTTTTTATATCCTAGTGTATGCTGAAGCTTAGAAGTAATATTCTACAACAAGTAAGCAATTTTTAAAACAAAGACTATGAGCAAATGGAAACTATCAGAGTGAGAGACTAATTCTGCAAACAATACAGGTGCTTGTAAAACTGGAGTTGGTGAGTCATTATTTATGTTCTGATGCTGCCGGGGAGGGAGAAAGGAACTAGAGGAGGGGCTGAGCAAACACTTCAATAACTTTCTAATTAAGAAACATTTAGTTTGGGAAAGAGCTAATTCCATTTGCAACATTGTTATTTACCAGAAAGTCTCTCCCTTTCCTTCACTGGGTTAGGACCCTAAATCATACTTGATCTAAAAGAACGTTTAAATCATTTTTAAATCATTAAAATTCTAGCAACTATATATTGACCTTGAGAAAGACAGACTACATTTTAAGGAGAAAAATAAGCAGCTACTTTTCCTCAGTAACTCAGATATAACTTAAAACAAATTTTTGTTTTTAATTATCAAACTTTTTTTTTTCTTTCACACACCTCCTTGCACTGGTGGGTGAGAGAGGTGGGGAAGATGGATTCAAAACAAACAAACAAACAAAAAACCTTTTCATAAAATTAATTGAACTAAATTTCCAAATGCTCATATCTCCCAAATTGTGCATTTCATTCTGTAAGGTAAATTAAGGCCCCTTTTTAGCCATGTTTGCAGATTTTATAGATACTAATGGGAGAGGAAGAGGAAACCCTGGAAAGGGAGAAAAGTTTCTGCTAGTTCTCAGTGAGGAGAGAGAAGGGTGACATCTCCTAAACAGGTCCTTGATCATGGCTTATTACTATCATTAAACCTTTCAAAATAATTCATTTGTTATGGTGTCATTTTTTTTCTCCTGGGTCTGTTCACTTTATTTTTACCTCAATTCATCTAAGTCTTAACTAGGATGTTATTTTAAAAAGTTTATTTATTTATCTATTTTAAATTAAAGCTTCTTTCTTTCTTTCTTGGCAATTAGGGCTAAGTGACTTGCCCAGGGTCACACAGTAGGAAGTGTTCTGTGTCTGAGGTTAAATTTGAACTCAGGTCTTCCTGACTTCAGGGCTTGTGCTCTATCCACTGCAATACCTAGTTGCCCCAAAGCTTTTTATTTTCAAAACATATGCATGGATAATGTTCACCATTTACCCTTGTAAAATCTCATGTTCCAAATTTTTCCCTCCTCTCTTATTCCCTCTGCTAGACAGCAAGTAATCCATTATATGTTAAACATGTGCAATTCTTCTAGACATAGTTAAGAGATAATTTAATAAGGGGAAATCACCCAGTATTCTATGCTCTAAGATCATAGGCTCTGCAGGTATCAATTCAACAATGCCACATTTATTAATTGCCTTCTGTTTGGAGGGGCCTGTATTAAGCACTAGAGATGACAAGACAAAAGTCATCTCTGATGTCCAGGAGGCTGCAGCTTG
The DNA here is from genome assembly GCF_048593235.1 of Sminthopsis crassicaudata. Taxonomy (NCBI): domain Eukaryota; kingdom Metazoa; phylum Chordata; class Mammalia; order Dasyuromorphia; family Dasyuridae; genus Sminthopsis; species Sminthopsis crassicaudata. The sequence goes on along the minus strand of NC_133620.1, from coordinate 14,968,792 downwards.
TCTGACACTCAGATGTCACTAAGCTCAGTCCCACCTCTGGAAGCAAGCCATCACTCAGGAAGGCTGGATGAAGCTCCTGCACTCCAGGAGGAATCTTAGCTTCTCTCTCTATCTCTCCCTTTGCTTCTGTCCTTTTTCTCCATTTCTGTTTTCCTCCCCCATCCCTTCTCAGCCAAGTTAAAGAGAGTCAATCACTAAACATTTATCAGTCCCTGTGTGCCAGTTCTGGCCTAAATACTGGGAATACAAAGAAGGGCAAAAACATGGAGCCTGCCTTCAAGGAGTTCACTTTCTAACAGGAGAGGCAAAGTGAAAATATCTTTGTGTATACAATATTTAATATAAATCGAAGATTTCTCTCAAATGGCCAGTATGGTGGTAGTGGGGGAGCACACATTTGCTTCTGTATGCAGATTTGCTAAAATGTATTTAATAGTATAAAAGCTGAATATATTGATGTTACTCTTTGTGTAGCTTGTGGTGGGGTTTCATCATGGAGAGAGCTTTTCAAAGGATGGGCTGGCAAATGTTCTTATCTAGAGGGCCATAGTTAATGTGTGTGCCATGTGTCTGGCTGCTAAATTAATCATTTCTTGTAAGAGCTGGAGAATGAATGAATAGGAAGCATTCTGAAGGACAAGCATTCACTACCTTTTGCATAAATGCTCCACTTTCCCTACAAACTTAGATTTAATGGGTTTCAAACCAGCCCTGGTTCCAAGTTTGAGTTAAAACAATGACTATATTTTTAATAATACTGTTACTGTGGGACTTTGAGCTTTGCTAAGTACTTTGTATCTACTGTCTTATTTGATCCTCAGAACATCTCAGAGAGGTAAGTGCTGTTATTATCTTCATTTTTGGGATTAGGAAACTAGGTGACTTGCCTAGGCTCACATGGCTAATGAATATCTGAAATAGGACTTGAATTCAGGTCTTCCTGAGTACAAATCTAGCACCCTAGTCACCATCAGATAATTCAGTTCTTCTTAGATCTTTCTTTAATTTCAGATTTTATTCTTTAGTACACACAGGGTCCAATTTATGCTCAAATCCCAGAATCTCTGGAAAGGGCTCTGGTCCCTTCCTCCCTTGCCGCCTTTTTAGGGAATAGTTAAAGGTGGGAGAACTGAATATTTGATGTATTGAGACATTATTCATGCCTGATAAAATGCTGAGTATTCCAGCAATCAATTCCCCCCAAACCTATCTCTGTACTCATAAGGTCCAAGATAGAAAACAATTGCTTTCCTTTTTCTAGGTCCATTAAAAAAAAAAGTCTTTTAGGGACCATTCATCATTTTTATAAGTTACACAAAGAATGTTTTTCTACTCAAACTCCAATGTTAGAACAAAAAGAACAAGAAGAGGGGGCATCAGCATAAAGAGGTATTTTTGTGATTTCCAAAGCATCCATTATTAATAGGATAAACATATAGAGATAAAACAAAGATATTCCTATGTTCTCAGGGATAAGAAATGGATTTGTTTGGGATGATGTCAGGATGGATTTTATTAATATAAGGTTTGCTTCTTCCAGGGTTTTCATAAAACCTGAAGCTTTCTACTGTAGTGGTAACTGTATGTACCGTATATAGTAACACCTTCTGGCCGATTTAAATGGATAAGTATTGGACTGCTTATGTTCAAACCCAACTCTAGTGCTTGGGCTGTTAAAAACAAAATGAACAACAGTCCCTGGCTTCCAAGAGCTTATATTCTACTCTGGAAATATCATGATTAAACCATTAATATCATGTAATGTGAAGGAGAGGATACAAATTACTAAAGTGATAAGGGATGAATACTTGGAGGGAAATGTTAAGGTCATGTAATTTGAAGGAGAGAATATAAATTACTAAAGGGATAAGGGATGAGTGCTTTGGGGGGAATTGTCATATGAGTTAAACTCAAAAGGAAGTTAGAGATGGATTTTAAGAGGCCACAGTGGGGAGGTCAGGTATTCTACAAATATAGACTTTCCCAAGGAGGGTCCCTAAATCTGGAATGAGCGAAACTGAGTTTAAAACCCTGCTTTGCTACCAATAACTTGAGTGATATGGAGCAAATCAGAGCCTTCTTTCTAAGATAAGAAAGATAGGCTAGAAAGATGCTCTTGAAGTTTCCTTCTAGTTCCCATTACTTTGTTATTAAATTAGTTAGCAATTAAATTAAATTAAACCCATATCTCTAGGGTTGTTACCAAAGGCATTGACTTAATCCTGGTGATGGAGAGTACAATCTGGGAAATGCTGTAATAGCACCATCTTTGATTGGAAGAAGAAAAAGAAGGATTTAACTTGGAAGAGGGTGTTTTCTACCAGAGACCATAAATGCTGTTCTGTAGTATGACAGCTTAGGTTCTGGGATAAAAGGTTTCTATTTTACAGGAGAAAGATTGATGGAGAAAAAGCACATGAATTGCCCAAAGGAAATTCATAGAATTACAGTGTATTAGAGCCAGGGGATCTGGAAGGTCACTTAACTCAGATTCCTTTGCAAATGCATAAATCTCTTCTATGAAGGCCATTATGCTAATAAATTTGGAATAAGGATGACCTGGATTCAAATCTCACCTGTATCTCAATCAGCTCTCTGAGCCTCAGTTTTCTTATCTGTAAAATGGAGATAATAATAACATTAACCTTAATAGAATTGTTTTAAGAATGAAATGGTGGATGCAAATTCTTCATAGCACTTAAAGGAATATACAGATATATTCACTTATGGAATATGCTATTATTATAATTACTCATAGTAATAACTCATATTTTAGGATTTACATTTTGCTTCTCTTTAACAAGTCTGAAAGCTGGAAGCACATGTATCATCTCTCCCATTCTCCAGAGTGGTTTAGTGAGATGCTTATGGTCACACAGCCATTGAACCTTGAAGATGGGGATAGGATCCCTGATGTCCTGACTTCTAGCCCAATTGTACCATAGGCTTTTCTTTCTCTACTAAATACCTTCACTGATGAGAAACTCAGAGCCTTACAAGGGAGGCCATTCATTCAATTTCAGGCGGGTCCCAAAAAGAGCAGTTTCTGAGATATCCAATTGAATCTGTCCCCCTCCCACTTCCTAATTTTAGAGAAGGGTCCAGAGCAGGGTGACTGGCTCAGGATGCTAAAGCCTGAGCATGGACCTGTTCTCTGACCTGCTTTCTGCCATTATCCCACTTTCCCCAGGGCTGTCTGGGGTCCATAGCTCGCTCCAGATACTCAATTACTTTATCTTGGACTGACTAACCCATGTGTTTCTTTTTTGCCACAATATAGACAAAAAATGTAAGAAGGAAGAAAATCCTCTTTTGGAGACAGATCTTTTGCTTTATTTCACTCTTGGTTGCATGAAGAAAGAAAAGGTGGATGGGTCAAGGAGAGCCAAGAATGATGAGAGATGAGGAAAAACCAGAATGGGATGGAAAGCAAAGTGCAAGAGATGGTCTCCTTTAGTGAGGGCCTCCCCTTTTCTCCTCTCCATGCCTACCAGGGTTCCCCCTCACTAGTTTGTCCAGACCCAAGAGACAATTAGCCAACCTGGTTATTTATCCAAGCAAACTGTCCTTAGCAGCCTGTTAACTATAGTTATAGTACAACTAGAACTTCAGTTGGGGAGTTTCCAGGAGTAGAGTTTCTTCTCCAAAGCAGCCTCCTCCTGTTACCCCAGTTTCTTTCTCTCATTGTGGGCTGAGCTGATGTTGTCTGTGTTTTCCAGGCAGGGCTCCTTTTAGCTTCTGTACAGATTTCGTGGCCCCCCTTGGTTACTTGATTTAATTTTATAGCCATTCTGTCTATAAAATAATCCATTTACATTCTTCCTTTTCCCAAGCTTTAGAAACACTGTATGTAGGAGACTAATAATCTGGTAGAAAGAACAGAAGGCCAGAAGCCTCAGCTTGGCCTTTAACAGGCTTGGCACATCCCTTTGGGCCTTCTCCCCCATCGCCACCCCTGCCCATGCCTTCTTACTCCAGCTTTGTAAAATTACTCTCTTCCTGGGCAGAGTTCAAACTCTATCTTCTGAAAAGACTCTTCCCTAATCCCCCCAAGTATTGGTCCCTTTCCTCCCAAATTCCCTTGTAGGAAACTACTTTGCATATATTTGTAAAGAAGAATTTTACTTCTGTTCTGTACATATTTTCTGTGTCCTATTCCCATTAGAATCATGAACTTACTACTGCAAAATTTTTACTTAGAGCCCCAGCATCTAATACAGTACTTTTAACTTATTAGTTGCTTAATACTTGTTGATTGATCTGTTTTCCTCCTCTGTAAAATGAAGGGGTTGTTCCAGGTAATATTTTAAAGCTTTGGGAGAAATCTTATATGTACAAACAAACATATATATTTATATATGTGAATAAACTATGCATATATGAATATATATGTTATCTATATATGTATATATACATACACACATATTATGTAGACATACACATATGATATATAATATAATAATTTCACAAAGTGTAACTCGCTTTCCTTTTCCTTTCTCTTTCTTTGTTTCCCTTTGTCTCCATCTTTCTCTATCTCTCATATTCACAATGGAAACCAGGGAGAAATGTGTCTTTCTCCCTGATCCTCCCCTTCTCCTCCCACTGGTGAGTAGGAATCCTGGAAACCTGGCCAGGACTGGGCCTAGATCTAAGCATTAATTGGTGATTAAACTGGCTCACCAACACTGCCAATCCTATTGCAGGCTTTGTCCAGCTCCCTTTTACCGCCTCCTTGCAGTGACTAAATAAGGCAGAGCTATAAACTCATCACTGAGAATGAACTCAGCTAGCTCATCAGCAAAGACTAGAGGATAACATCTAAGAGACCAGCAGAGCCATTTCTTAGATTAGAAATCCCATCGGGAGAGGTGGGGAGGGAAAAAGAATGGGACCTAAAGTCAAGATCCTGGCATTCCTATTGGCTCTGATCAATGATAATAAATGGCAGCAACAAGAAGAAAAATGAGAGGAGCTTCCTGGATCCCTGCTCTTGGGGTCAGGAGCATCTGAGTTTTGACATGTATTTTCTGTGTGAACCTCAGCAAATCAGAAACTCACAGGGTCCTGGGCAACTTCAGCAAGGTTATAACATCCTAGACCAATCTGCTTTGGGAAAGGGATTTTCGTCATCAGGAATTCTATATTTTGGAAGGGGGTGGGGTGGGAATTATAAATTGAAAAGCAATGTACTCCCTGCCCTCAAGAGATCTATAATTTAAGTGTGTGTATAGGAAAAATGATAAATATATACACTTGTATGATTCAGAGATGATTCAAAATAGGAAGTGATCAGGACAGAGGAGAGAGAGGCAGATAAGAACTCAGCAGAGAAGCATTGGAAGAGGAAGCAGTCTCATTTGGTTCAGAGAGAAGGAAAGGAACCGGAGCTGGACCTGCCAGAAAGGCAGCGATCATAGGGAAGAAATAAGTACTTATTAAATGCCTACCAGGGGTCAGACATTGTGCTAAGAGCTTTATATGATCTCATTTGATTCTCATAACAATCTTGGGAGGTAGGAGAACTATTTCCATTTTACATTTGCGGAAACTGAGGCAGGTAAGAGTGACTGGTTCAGGATTAGGTGGCTGGTTAAGTATCTGAAGTCCAATTTGAACTCAGGCCTTCCTGATTCCAGCTCCCGTGCCTCTATCTTTCTGGCTGATCATTGGATCTTGGAAGGGACCTTAAAGTAATCACTTAGTCCAACCTAAAGCTTTTTATTTTCAAAACACATGCATAGATAATTTTCAATATTCACCCTTGCAAAATCTTGTGTTCCAATTTTTTTCTCCCTTCCTTCCCCTCATCAACTCCTCTAAATGGCAAATAATCCAAAATATGTTAAATATGTGCAATTCTTCTATACATATTTCCACAATTATCATGCTGCACAAGAAAAAATCAGATCACAAAAGAAAAAAGTGAGAAAAAAAATCCCAAAAGAAAGCAAACAACAACTACAACAAAAGTGAGAATGCTATGTTGTGATCCACACTCAGTCCCCATAGTTCTCTCCGGGTGCAGATGGCTTTCCATCATGAGACCTGGAACTGGTCTGAATCACCTCACTGTGGAAAAGAATCTCATCCATTAGAGTTGATCACCACATAATCTTCTTGTTGCTGTGTATAATGTTCTCTTGGTTCTACTCACTTCATCATGTAAGTCTCTCTTGAAGTCCTCCTGCTGGTCATTTATTACAGAACAATAATATTCCATAACGTATATCACAATTTATTCAGCCATTCTCCAGTTGATGGAATCCATCAGTTTCCAGTTTCCTGCACTACTAAGAGAGCTGCCATGAACATTTTTGCACCTGTGGGTCCCTTTCCTTCCCTTAAGATCTCTTTGGGATACAAGCCCTAGTAGAGCCACTGCTGGATCAAAAGGGATGCACAGTTTGATGGTGCTTTGGGCCTAGAGCCAAAATGCTCTCCAGAAGAACCAACCCCCTCATTTTAAAGACAATAACTACCCAAGGCCAAGGAAGGTGAATTTGGGCAGCATGAAACAGATAGTGTCAATGGCAGGATTTGAACCCACATCCTCTCACCTAGAGCCACAGCCATTTTCACAATGTTCCAGGCCCCAGGGATGATCTGCACAAATGCAGGAACATGAAGGGCTCTAAAAAGCAGCTCCCAAAAGCCATGTAACTCCTTCTCCTCATGATTCAGTGGTTTCTGTTGATGAGGGTCCAGCTCACATCAAATCCAATTCCCATTGCGAAACTTCAAACCATGGCAAGCAGAACAATTCCTTTTTGCTTCCTATCTGAATGTTCTGCAGGCCTTCCTCATGTCTGTCATTTCCCAGGCTAGTCTAAGTGGTTTACCCTATGCTGGCGTCCCACTCTGAGTAAGTGCTGCCTGGAAGTAGGAGATCCCATCTCTAGGAGATTTATAAGTTCCTTCTGATCACACCAGGAAGTTGGAGATGCACTTAATTTATCCCCATTTTACAAATGAGGAAACTGAGGCTTGATGAGGTTAGGATCAGATTGGAAGTGTCAGAGTGGTCACACCCACTTCAAGCTATTCTATCTATTAAGTTCTCTTTTTAAAATTTCAGTGATGACCATTTTATATAGCAAATTTTCTGAGATATCACAAAACATTGAAAAATGGAAACCAGGGATCTAAATGGCCAATAAATATGACAAAATGCAACCACAAGGAAAAAGAAAGAATAAAGTAATTTATTTTTACAAATAACATTTTTACTGAGTTTTGGGGTTTTGTTCTGGGAGTCTGGCAATTGGGATTAAATGAATTGCCCAGGATCACACAGCTAGATAATGTCTGAGGTAAAACTCGAACTCCAGAGCTGGTGGTCTATGTACTTCAAGCCACCTATCTGTCCCCTATTGAATTGTTTTTACATCTACCTTCATTTCCCAGTTCAGCATATCTCTCTTCTGCCCTTGGGATGATCTAAGATGATTATTATTTATTCTCCATTTTACAGATGAGAGAATTCTGGTCTAGATAAAAACAGTTCAGCAAAACCAGCCAAGAGATAAACCAAATCTGAAATGTTCTGACTCTTTAGTTCTCTGCCTCTCTTCCTTCTCTCCCTTCCTTAGGATCAGGCTGGGTCATTCACATTTTACAGCAAGTATATTAAATAAATCACCTTTTTGGACTCATCACAACCTTATGAGGTAGGAGCTATTATTATTCTCATTCTGAAGATGAGGAAACAGCCTTAGAGAGGTTAAGTAAATCAATTAGCATTTATTACATACCTACTATGCCACAAGCACTGTTCTAAGCAATGGGAATACAAAGAAAAGCACAAATGACCTTGGCTTTCAAAGACCTCAAAATCTAACTGAAGGAGCTTCTGGTCTAGCTCTGTGGTATCAAATGCAAATAGAAATTGGGGACTAGGAAATTGTTCATATTGCAGGTTGTACATTGAGAGATGACACTATGTTTTATGTATTTTGTTACATTTTCCCCAATTACATATTAAGGTGGCTCAGGCTCCACTCTGCAGTGTTTCAGCAGGGGTTAAATAGCTTGTCTATGATCCCTTATTTAATAGCCAGTCAGTCGACAAACCTACTATGAACCAGGATAAAAAGTCCCAGATGACCAGGTGCTTCTATTTTGATGGGGGTTCAAGTTATATACATGTAAGTATATGCAAGATATATACAAGGGAAGATCTGGAAGATGCAAGGTCCTCTATCCCATTCAAGGTCATGCTGCAATTTTTCTGCAGTACTGAATTGACAAGCTCTTTATTCTTGAGTATTACTTAAATCCAGCTCGATGGTCAGGACATGCACTTTCCTGGGGTGGGAGAAGAGACTGAAAGTGAAGTGAGAATGGATATAGTTTTCAGGCTCTGGTTGTGGGGAAAGGGTCCAGTGGAAGAAGGATGGATTTGCAAAGGGAGCCTTTGTCCTTGCATTGTATCTAACTCTTCTTGACCCCATGGACTGCAGCACACCAGCCCCTTCCTGGGTTCAATTCCTTCCTCATGTACCATGAGAGCTTGAGAAAGTTGTTTGCCTTCCTAGGGCCATGGCTACCTCAAACAAAACATAATTCTTAAATTCTTTATAATTCTACGATGCTACAGAGTCTCTTTCTTCTCTGGGCCTCAGTTTCCCCATCTGTAAAATGTGGGAAGTGAACTCCTGATTCTTGAGTCCTCTTCAGACCTGAGTTCTAACTGAAGAAGCAAAGGATTCTGAGAGCAAGCCACAACCTATGTATGTGTTGGGAGGCAGCAGAATGAAGAAACTTTGGATTCTCCATAACCACAATGTGCCATCCCATGTCCTAATGATGTAAAGGGCAGTGAAAAGACTAGATTCCCAGCCAACATATGATTTGAAAAGTGAATGCTTAAAAACTTAGAGAAACTTCTCCCTCCCTTCCACTCTTCTGTCTAGCTTGCACTCCATTCTGTTACTCCAAGGAAGCTTAGATCACTAGACAACCCCACCCGGGCCCCCCCCTTCTTCGTGCCTTCCTCCCAGGTCCCACTAAAAAAAAAAATCAGTCTGAGATGGGAAGCAAATCTGAGCTTTAAAAGTGATGCTGCAAAAAGTGAATGCTGAAAAATGATCCATGCATGCGTTTTGAAAATGAAAAAGCTTTAATACAAAAATTTTAAAAGGTGATGATGCAAAAAGCTCTTCCACTCACAGACAAAACCAAACTAATCCGTCCACATAGTCCTCAGACTGGGGCCCGTGTGTTAGTGAAAGCCCACTGCTTGCAACACTGTGGAAGTCTGGTTTTGAAAACATCCTCAGAGCCCCACAGTGGCAAATGCTCCTTTCTCAGGGTCATTCCAGTCAGCTTGGAGGTGATCAAGGGCGTATTTGGGGGAGAGGATGGGCAAAAACCACTGAAGTGCGTGGGAATCTGCAAACGTTCCTGAAGAAGGCAGGTTCTCTGCGAATTACACTTCCTAATTCTAGACTCATTCCTCTGCGGAGAATGCAGCAAGGCTGCTTGCTGCAAATCCTGAATTCCCTGCAGAATGTTGCACTCATCTGATTTAATGCAATGCAAAGGAGTTTTAGTTTTCGGTCTCTCCCAGTGCAAAGAAAGCTTAAATCTCTCACCCACCGCGGAGAACCGGCCTCATAACTCACGGGAGGCTTTGGGGAAAGCAGGTGGACGGGCTGGAGGGGAGCACGCAAAGCCCGCAGCCGCAGCTGCGGGCTCCCGCCCTCCCGCATCCGCTCCCTCAGGGCTCGGGACTGCAATGTCCGCCCGCCAGGGAACTCCCCCTGCGCACTGAGCACTCCCCGCCTCCTCCGAGCTCGGGAGCTGGGCCTACTCAGCCGGGGTCTCTTCTCTTTGGAACGATGTCCCGGCCGGCCGGAGCTCGCGCGGAATCCTGGAGCTCGCGCACAGTCCCGGGCCTCCGATTGGCCACGCGCGGCGGAGGGCGGAGACTAGGGGGGCGGGGCAAGGCCGCTTCCCCTCGGCGTGCAGTCGCCGCCTCGTGCGTGGTTACTATGCAAATTGCAGCGATTGCGGAAATAAACAAGGGGAGGGAGGCGGGTATGGGGAGAAGGCTGCCGAATCGATTGCAACTTCTGCAAAGTCTAACACAATCCAAAGCCCACAAGGCAAAGCCAGAGAGAATCTGAGAACCAGCCAGCTCGGGTTGGATCGCTTTCAAAAAGAGGAGACAGAGAAAGAGAGAGAGAGAGAGAGAGAGAGAGAGAGAGAGGGACAGAGAGGGAGACATTGAGAGAGACTGAGAGAGGGAGAGCGCGCATTGCAATTGCAAAATCCTGAATTGGAGTTAAAAAAAAAACCTCCAAGAAGCCTGCAATTGGCCAACAGCTTTAAAAAAATCTCTTCCGGGTTTTCAACGGTTCCAAGTTTATTTAGATATTTTTAAAATGCAAAAAAAAAGGTGGCAACAATGAAGCAGTTCGTCTGAACCCTTTAAAGTTTCTCACGTACTCTTTGTACATTGCAATGGTACGTGATGCGTCAACTTTCTATTTTGCGTTTATATGATCCGGGCTTGATAAACAAAGATGTGGGTAGATTGGCTTGTGCTTAATGGTTAAGACTTTAAAATGATTTCGGGTGCATTCGCGTTAAGTGCTTGCTTGGAATGTCTACTGTGATGTGCTTTCTGGGGTTTGCTTGGTTTTGCATCTTTTTTTTTTTTTTTTTTTCTTTTTTTGCAAGAGATAGCAGTGTGGGTGGGTATGGATATATGCACCAAAAAGACCGGGTTTCCTTTTTTTTTTTTTTTTTTTTCCTGAGGATTTGAGAAAACCGCTGAGGTTGACAGATTTTTTTTTTTTTCCCCTCCAAGCGCTTGCTCGGTTCCAGAAAGGGGAGGGGGGGGGAAATCCCTACGTGCTCGGCTCGGTAAAAAGACGTCTAGCCTCAGCAGTCAACCTAACCCGAAAAGCAATGTCTGGACCGAGGAATAATTGACTATTCGATCCTCTAATCAATGTTAGCGACACGGACGATTGACAGGGTCTTGGACCAATCAGGAGAAAGTTTGGGTGTAGTATGGTTCGAAAACGCCAAGGGGGTGGGGCAGAGGATGTCTAAAGTTCTCTGCGCTCGGCAGGGGATGGTGTACTGGAGCCTGTCAAAGCTACCGAAGTCTTCCGGCTTTAGCTAACACAATAGGGGAGGGTGGTGGTGGTTTAAGTGAAAATACTGATTAGCCGCAGTTTTTGCATGAGTTTTACGCCTTCTTTGTCGCGCGCTGAAAGATACCGGAAACGTTTTGTCTGGGAAATCCGCAACTTTAAAAGATTGTTCTTTGCCCCTCCCCCGCTCCCCCTAGATTAGAACCTGGGCAATGATAGGAGCTGTTCTCGAGGGGAGGGCATCAGACCCTCTAAGCCGAAGTATCTGGGCCCCGCTGGGGAAAGGGTCAGGATTGTGGAGCTCGGTCGGGTCCTGCTCTGTGGGGTGCTGCAGTGGTCCGAGCGCCCGTGGCGTTAAGGCGCCGGCTCGCAAAGTTCTTTGGAAGCAAGTCTGGTGGTCTTCACTGCTCTTAGTCTGTGCCGGATTATAAGCAAGGGGCCTAAGGGAGGAAGAGCGAGGTCGCTGGCCTGGGCTGTGTCCCGGATGGAATGACAGCTGTTTTGTCACTGGGAGGAAGCAGGGAAGAAGACAGGGCCAGAAAGAGGCTTTTTTTTTTTTTTTTTTTACTTTTGATAACTAGCGTTTCTATGGTCAATCGTACAAAAAAAGCGAGGGAAAGACTCCTTCCTCCATATCTCTCCCCGCGTGGCTACCCCCTCCCTTATGAAGGGGACGAGTGTGGGAGTTGACTGAATGGCTCGCTGGCTGCTGGGAGTCCAGCTCTGCGACAAGTGCCTGACATCGCTCCACTAGAAACCCACTGCTCCAGCTTGGATTGGAGTCCGGAATTGGCGGCCTTTCACTAAAGTCTCTCTCTTCCCTTTCCTCCCCACCCCCGCCCTTTCTGTGATCAGGGTCGAAACCTAATCCTGTGGGGAAGTGAAAGGAAAATAATATGAGCTCTTTTCCCTATTTGAGTTAAATTCCTGTCTAAGCAATGGAGTGCAGAGGCTTTTCAATATGGAAATCCGGAGGTTGGAGCATCAGCTCCCTTTAGCAGCAGGGATTTCTGCAGGCAGGTATCCATATAGACCACCAGCCTGGGGCTCCGTGGGGAAGCAGGGGGAGGAGAGAGAGGCTGAACCCCAAATGTGGCTTCCGGTTGCTCTTAGGGGTAGCGGTGCTCACCTCTATTCCGCTTTGAACTTTCCAAGCCTCGGGTATTAAAGCCCACCCCATATTATTAATAAGATCTGGCCATTAAGTACCTTGGAAATGAAAGGTATTTGAGATGGACGCATAAGTGAAACCTTATTGACGTAATTTATATATCTAAGAGGATTTCACTCAGGCTGGCAAGGTAACGTTTCTGCAAATAAAACAGAGCAAATGCAACGCCGGGCAGCCTGCCAGCAAGAATATGGATAGCAGAGATCATGGCAGGAGCCTCCTTCGCTCCCAGACAATCCCATTTCAAGGCAGCCCTCCCAGCCCTGGCAAAATAAATGATCGAAGCGGTTAGTTCCAATCGGGTGTCGGGGAGGGAGGTATTATCCTGCCTAACAATTAATTACTTATGTAATTACACCCTACCGGCTCTAGGTAGGACTATAGGGTCCACCGTCAGTCTCCTTTCCGGGCTTCCTCCCTCCCCTCCCCCCGCCATCCCCTGCTCTCTGCTAGCACACCTTCCAAAATATCCCCTTTAAATACACTGACTGGTTTAACTTGGGCCGAGGGGAGAAAGGCCAAATATCGCCTAAATCGGACACTTTTGTTTCTTTGTGAGCGTTTGAATCCGGGCTGCTGAGGGAGAAAGTTACCAGGCAGGAGCAGAGCTTCTGCAACTGTAACTATTTGCCGGAGTTCTGCTCTCCCGGAGGCTGGAGTCCCCCTCCCGGCTCTGCTCGGGATTTTTTTTTTTTTTTTTTTTTTTCGGAAGGGAGGGGACCAGCCGGGGGAGGGAGAGCGCGAGCGCGAGCGAGAGAAGGAAAGAGCGGATGTGGAAGGGCTCGGGATTCAACCCTTGCCTAGAGGGCGCAAACAACCGTCCCATATCCCAAAGTCTCAGGGCGCCAAAAGTTACTTAGGATAATACTCCCAACCGCACAGCAGAGAGCTGGAAATTGCGGGTTAGCGGGCTCCGGCAGCAAACAAA